>NW_023396787.1:41668-121296 GCF_011125445.2 Fundulus heteroclitus | reverse complement strand
AGACGATTGTTACTTTCAATTGGCAGCAGTGACCAGGTGCTTCCTCAGATTAGAAGTATTCCCAACGCTGGCCTTGCACTTCGCCTCACAAATATTGTGGCGAGCGTAATCTGCAGCTCAATTTGGAAAGCAGAGCATACTTTCCAGCCTTTTCTGTCATCCATGCTTGCTTTTTTGACTGAACCAGCGTAGTGTCATCGTGGTGCTGATGATCTTCAGTGGTCAAAGCACAGTTATGTTATAATAAATCATTATAAGGCTACCTTGGTTTGCAATAATTTGGGTTAAGCGGTTGATGTGAGGAGTTGGTGGAGGTAAATACAGTTGTTAAAGGAGGTAACTAAAGGACTAAACTCTGTCAGACGGGGGTTGGGGAGGTGCTGACAGCTCACAGAGTCAGCTTTTCCAGACTTCATGATCTATATATATAAAATCTTTTTTTTTTTTACTTTGAAGCATTTGAGACACTTGAGTGAATAATATTCATAATGTTATCAATATATTTCCATTATTCTTTCCATTTTCTATAACTACTTGTCCATGCTGGGTCGTGGGGGTCTGGTGCCTATATTCAGTGATCAATGGGCAGGACAGATATATCAATGTTATTGTTTTCTTTAAATAATTGTTATCATTATTACTTCCAACTACAAGAAGAAGGCTTTCAGTTGACAGGGGCTGGAGAAGATGTCAATGAACTGACAGAAGTGCTAATAGAAAGTGTAAACCTGGAACTTTGATTATGTTTTATCTGTTTGATAGCCACACTGAACAAGGGGTTGCTAGGCAACCTCCAATTTTCCCAATCAAAGTTCCGACTTTGGTTGCAGTAGTTGTTTTTTTACTTAACCATCCCCAGTATGTTACATCCATATGCTCAATAAAAAAATAGTAACCCTAAAACAATAGGAACTATTAATGCTCATGAATGCATGAGTATGTGTATGCAGAATTTGCAAAAAACAAATCTAAAGCCTTCAGTAATCTGCCATTTGCCTTAATAATTAGTATAATTTGCATCCTTGGCTTTTTCAGAACCGTAGCCATTTTCCTGATGACAGGTGACCCTTAACCTCTTCTCTTTGTAAATCATACAATTAGATTCATCATAGCAAACAAAAGCCACATACTACAGAGGCTGACACGGGCCCTGACGCTCTTCACTCAAGTGTCTCCCACAGCTGCCTGTTGAGATAGAAATAGCCACTGAAGTGCAGGGGGATATGGTGCAACGGGCTCCTTTTCTCTGTTTGGAATTAACAATATATATCCAAGTGGCAGGTGTGTAGTGTGGTGTGTTGATGTGTTGTATAGAGGCAAAGCACAACACAACATACGTATTTACTGTGGTTTTTAGAAAAGTCAGGGAGGAAAATGAAGCCGTTTTGATGTTTGGCATAACATAGACCTATTTTTTTTTTCAGTGTTAGGAAATTATATCCAGGAGGTTGTATGTACTCACTGCTGTGAAAAAAAATATCCATACACATTGAAATTGGTTACTTGTCACAGTGAAACCACAGATTGCATGTGATAGATAAACATAAAGTAGTATGTGATGTGAAAGGAAAATGACATGTTTTTCCTTTCGTTTCAAATAAAAAAATCAGAAAAGTGTGTGGTCTGCCTGGTGTGTGACCAGCCCTCTTAAAAGTCACCACTTTGTTGAATCACCCTCACTACAACAACAGCTTCGAGTTGTACGAGGTATGTCCAGAGGCAGATGATCAGTTAGGTTCCTGGCAAAGAAGGTGTGTCACCAACCTGCCTGAAAATCTGTGCAGACCAGCTGGGCCCCATTTCACACCAGATCTTCAACAGATCTCTGGAGCTGTGTGAAGTTCCCCTCGTGCTACAACACTTAACAATTATCCTGGTCCCACCCCCAAAAAGCCCTCCATCTCTGGAGTAAATGACTACAGACCTGTAGTGATGAAGTTGTTTGAAAGACATTGTTGTTTGGACCCTATGCAGTTTGCCTACAGTGCTAACAGGTCAGTGGATGATGCAGCTGACTACATCCACCAAGACCCCAACAATCCAGCGACATATGCAAGGATCCTGTTAGTGGGCTTCAGCTCGGCATTAACACCATCATCCCAGTCATACTCAGCACTAAACTCAATCAGCTCACTGCCAGCTTCCCACCTATCCATGGGTCACAACTTCCTGACTAACAGAGGTCAGCAGGTCAGGCTGGGGGAACATCACATCCAGCAGCTGGACTATTAACACTGGTGACACTCAGGGGTGTGTACCGTCCCTACTATTATTGTCTCCTTCTACGCCAATGACTGCACCTTAAGAGACCCATCTGTCTCCAGAAGTTTGTCAATAACACAGACGGACGTCGGCCTCACCCAGGATGGTGGGAGTCGGCCAAAGATAGGAGGTTGATCAACTGGCTCTCTGGTGTGGCCAGAACAACTTGGAGCTTAACACACTCAAAACTGTGGAGATCACCGAGCTCGAGGGCCCCCCACCACACTCATCAGCTATGTTTACACTGTGAAAGCCTTCAGGTTTCTGGCATTTTATCCAAGGACCTAAAGAGGGAGCGCAACCCAGTCACCAGCTTAAAGAAGGCCTAGCAGATGGATGTACTTCCTGTGCCAGCTCAGGAAGCCTCAACCTGTCTAAGGAGCTGCCAGATCCCTTCTACACAGCCACCATCCAGTCTGTCCTCTGCTCATCCATCACTGTCTGGTGCCGATCTGCCACCAAAAAGGACAAGGCCAGACTGCAACGGACAGTCAGGGCTGCAAAAAAGATATAAATGATGCCAACCTTTCCTCCATTCAGGACTTATTCATTTCCAACATCAGGAAAGGGTCAAGAAGCATCACTGCAGAGCCATCGCACCCCAGTCACAACATCTTCCCACTTCTCCCCTCTGGTAGGCGCTCCAGAGCACTCTATGTTCAAAACTAAGACTCAGGAGCAGTTATTCCGACAAGCCATCACGGAATGAACAGCTGACTCTGACTCACAGTATCTTAAGAAAATTAATAAATAAATAAAAAGAACCACTCTTGTGCAATAACCATGTGGTTCTGCCTCTATTCAGCCTCCTGTTTACTGGCTATGCTTACCAGTTATTGACCCATTATTCTCTATTTCACTGCTGTTCATGCTATACATGTTGTCAGATTTTATATACTGCATCATCATCATCATCATCAATTTTATTTATAAGGCGCTTTATCACCGGCCACAGCTGACACAAAGTGCTGGACATTAATAACAATAAAAAGATACCAAGGAATAAAATGGAAAAAACTAAGCACATACCATACATAAATAAACATAATAAAACAATGCAAATACAGATAAAAACCCATACCAGTAAAAATTAAATAAAACCAAATGTCAGTTGGTTTGAAGGCCAGTGATTAAAAGTAAGTTTTTTTATAACGAGTTTTAAAATTGGACAATGGGGAGGCCTGCCTGTCGTATATGCACGAGTAGAGCGTTCCATAGCATACTAAATCCACCTACCACATGTACCATATAATAACATTGTATAACATACTCATTTATTCCAGAATCCTCTGCACTCATCACACTGTGTGTATGTATGTTTGTGTATGTGCTCCTGTACATCACTTCCAGCTCTGACATGTTCATAATAATAACAGTGGAAATAATATTTACTCCTGCATCTTTTTCACTCTGCTCATTGCACCATTCCATTGTAGTCTCGATTTTTCCGCTTGTTTACAGTTTGTTCAGATGTGTTCTCTATATTGCAGACTGTGTTTGATTTTTATTACTGCTTTATCGTGTTACTGTATTATGACATTGGTAAGCACACGATGAGCATTGTACAATCCAGAGTCAAATCATTTGCATGTGTACATAGAGCTGGCAAAAAAGCTGATTCTGATTCTACATATTTATTTATGAACCCCCATTTATAATTACACACTACTTTGAGTTGGTCTATCACATATAATCCCAATTAAACATACACTAAAATCTGAGGTTGAAACTTGACAAAATACTAAAGAGATCTTTTTTTAAAATACATAAAATAAAACATTTAACGAGTATAAATACTTTAGCGAGGAATCTTTATATGGTTTAAAATATAATGCTTCAAAAACGACCAGTTGACCCTAATGTGTCATACACATTTATCTGATCCTCAACAACTATCACAATTATTTGGTTCAGTTGCACACGTGACAGGAAAAAGTTGATTTATTGTGTGGGTCCCTTTAGTCAGAACTGTTCAATGGGCTAGAAAAAGAAAGATATGCTTTTCCCAGGCTATTATGTTTATTGTGATTACCCTGATCCCATGTTCCTGTCCACTAAGTGAATACTTCAAAATAAAGGTTTTTATATTAGTCAGAAGACAGTAAGTCCACTCTATGACCTGATTTCTATGTACTTTCCTCCATCTGAGAAAGATTGCTGTAACTTAGCCTGCGGCTTCCGCAACCAAACAGAAGGCTAGTACCATATGAAGAGGTTTTTTTTTTTTTTTTTTTTTTTTTTTGCCTCGAGCTGAAACATTACACAACGTCATTTGGAACGCAGCCTATTCAGAGCCAGTAGTGGAAAGGGAGGCAGAAAAAGAGGAATGGAACTGAGACAATAGAAAATGGCAAATAAACCAATCAGAATATTTAGCAAATAAATGTAGCACCATCTGCCGTTAAACAGCTCCTAGGATGTCACCCTACATTGAGCCGCAAGACCATTTGGATCCCACTCATTTAGTCTGCCTCAAAATGCACTGGGGAGTGAAGAGAAGCTGGTGTCCAAACAATTTCACATCTGTTAATTGTGAGCTACACTGATCCACCAGATTTCATCTCCAGTACGGTTAATATGCTGTGGGCCAGAGACAAGACTTGGAGACACGTTGTTTCAGTTTCAGAGATGCAGTACTTCAGTCATCCTGCCACAAAAACAGCTGATTCAAGCAGATCTATTTTGTTTCTCACCTTGGTTGTTTTTGATGGTGAAGTTGGGATTGTTGAACATCTCTGGGACCAGGCTATAGTCAAAGTAGTGGCCCTGGATTGGGTCATCTTTGTCTACAGCACTGACAGTCTGAATCACCTGCATTGAAAACAGACAAGAGGATACAGCAGTTAGAGCAAAGCCATTAGAGAACACAGCCTACTAATTCTGTCGTTTCCATTTCATATTACATATGTGTTAATCTGTCTGGAACACACCTGATGAAATATGCAGTTGAAACCAGATATGTACTCACAGTGTATTACAAGATTATTAAATAATGTTTTATCACAGTTTGACATGGAATTGGCAAAATGATTTTAATTTATAGAAGGCTGATTTGGTAATTCACAATGTTTTAGTAGCAATTCCACACACGGACATATGAGAGCAACATATGTTGTGTTAAATGAAAACAACATATATCATCCTGGGTAAAAAGTCCAGATATCTTTAGGTCACTCAGAGAGGGAGAAGCAGATAGTCCAAAAGCAACATAAAAAGCCAGATTACAGTTTGCGAATGCATTTAGGGGCAAGACTTTCATTTTTGGAGACATGTCCAGTGGTGTAATGGAAAATGAAACCTTTCCAACTGAGAGGTACAGGGGTGGCACTATCATTAAGTGTGGGTGCTTTCCTGCTGGGGGAACTAAAGAACTTCACAAAATAGATGCCATCATGAAATAAACAAACATTTTGGGAAAGTAATGGGGCAGCATCTCAATACATCAGCCAGGAAGTTAAATATTGGGTGCACCTTATGACACGGTTCAGGAAGGCTCTAGCTGCGTGCTTCTCATTCAAATGTGGGGACAGACAGGAACTGAGATCAGCCGGAGCCAACCTAAACAGTGCCATTAGAATAGCAAAGTGTCCCTATGGTCAGAAAATATAGGGATGCATCCACATCTGGCAAATACCAAATGCATGTGCCAAGACATCCAGACCATCACAGACCACAAGTATATACTGTGAGAACAACACAGTCATTATCAACACACTGAGAAATTACTTTGGTCAGTTTGAAGATCCCAAAAGCTGGTGAAGATTCTCAGTCATCCAGGTCATGGTCATTCCAAAAAAAAAGTAAAAAACAAAACAACTGGACTTGTTTTCTGTAGTTGAAGACGTTTCTCTTCCTCTCCAGGAAGCTTTCTCAATTCAAAAAGTCTGGAGTAATGTGGAGCATCAAGCTTTATACTACTGCCTAACAAAGGCTTTGTAATGGCTTAGATAACATGCAAATTCAACAGAAACAGGACCACCCCTTAGTAATGAGTGGTCGTTAAAGTCATTAAGGAGGCAGATTGAACCGAAACTGGTGCACTCCTCTGTAACGGGGAGTTGTCAGGGTCGTTATTGGCCTGGTTTAAAGGAACAATGTTTTGATTACCCGCATCAGGGTGAGAATTGAGGTGATGATTGGCCGGAATTAATCCTATAGCTGCATTATAGGTTTTTGACAGTTGGAACCTAAGGCCCCCTCCTCTGTTTAAGGTTGGTTTCTCTCTCTTAACGTAGATGGCTTCCTTCACACCCCTTTCAAACCATCTGCCTTCTTTGTCCAAAATGTGAACATTTTGGTCCTCAAAAGAGTGTCCTTAAAAGGTCCTCAAAAGGACACTCTGATGTTAACTAAGCCCCGAAGAAGCAAACATCAGTTTTAAATCATTGGTGAATATAATGGTTGGCAGCGTTTTGAGTACCAAGCAAAAAATGTCGTTGCCCGATTCCATCAGAAGTGAATGCTCCGATTTCGCACAACTATACCTTTGACCTTGTGGAAAATGCAGTTTGATCACCAGGTGAACCAGGTAGCCAACAGGTAGCCAACAAAATCAAAAATCATGCGCAGAACTACTACAGTAATTGGTACAGTATTGATCCCTGACTCAGATATTGTTACAATGACACAATAATCCAGATAACCTAATGTCACACTACACTATGCTGTCTCAACTGATTGAGATTCCCTCACCTCGGCATGCTGAATGCATGAAACTGAAAGTGACACTGATGACTTGCCCTACTCTCAATAAATAATGAATATTTATTGACTGCACTCATGTAGCGTTAGAATTTTATTTCAAGAGAGTTTGTTGATCCTGAAATATACAGAACAATAAAACTAGAAAGTGAAGTCACAGTAAAATGAATGCCATAGAACACTAAATTCAACAGCCTGTATCGCAATACAAATGCTCTATTCAGAAAGGGAGTAAATCAAATGTGACACATACTTTACAGACATGACTGGACTTGAAGTCCCTTAAACTTCCCTTTATTTCCTCACATTTACCCCCACCTAACATACATTTTTCAATATGCCGGTTTGTGTGGCATGGTAGGAAACAGGGATGATCTTTTGGTCTTCCTAAAAAAAATATTCTCCATATATAGCGTATTATCCTCTCTTGTGATCTGTTTGCATCGTTATACTGTTACCATTTATTTCTCAAGTTAAGAGCTCCTTTCTAGCTCAGCACTCTTTCAGGCTCCTGGATCTTTCTGTTAATCTGTCATCATGGGTTTTACCAGGTTGTATGTCCTGATGATTGATTGGAAATTTAAATTCAGGACCTGCAGGACAGTTTCTCTCTTCTCTACTTCCTTTTTTCTCCCCCTTTGAATAAAGCTCCCTATTGTACGTACACAGTTCCCCTGAATGAGGGCGATTGATGAGAAGGAGAATACTAAGTACTTGTCCAGGATTTTTGGCTAGGGAAAGCATCGTGCCATCTGGAGGAAGACATGAAAGACAGTTTTGAATTATGATCCCCTCCGATCAATCCTGACTGCGCTCATTTTCCCTTCACTCCATGTGCGCTGTGCCGAGGGAGGCCTGTTTCAGAGAAAAAAGGTCTGTACTCCCACCTCTGTGGTTTCCCAGCGAAATAAATAGGCTATAATTCATTGTGGCCAATCATTACAGGGGAGGAGAGGGAGAAAAGGAAAAAAGGACAGAGTAAGAAAGTGATAGATCGCTGCTTTGATGAATGAGTCATTTCTTTCCTTACCTGTCCAGGTTTTCCATTTTCACACAGAAAGGCCTCGTATTCGGTGGCGAACTCAGGGGCATTGTCGTTAATGTCCATTACTCTGATGGCCACAATTGCTCTTGATATCTGACTGTAGTTTCCTATTATAGTTCAATAGACAGATAGATGGAGAGAGAGGGAGAGAGAGAGAGAGATTGCAAAGAAGAAGAGTAAAATAAAAGTAGCAATGACTAAAGAGAAACAGCAAAACGGTCTTTAAACAAACAAAGCTCAACATGAAATCAGGTTATTTTGTGACCTGCTTTAATTTTCTTTATTTGCAGTCTCTCTTTCTTCTTTCCGCAGTTTACAGGAGGACAGATGACATGACATTCATCTCTATTTCAGCAAATAAAAACAATACAAAAAAGCACGCAAGCAACGGATCACAGCAAAAGTGATTTTAAAAGGCTTTAGAGAGAATCCCCTGTACACTATAATGTTTAAAACATGAGGGTTAAAACCATGCATATTAATAAACCATTTGTAACTCAAGTCTAAAAAGGAAAAACAAGAAAAGGCCATTTAATCAGATGAGAGTTCGAGAAGAAATATTCATCACCGGTAAATGACAGTCCCCTTCAAGAGGCCCTGTGAATTTATTTATTCATCAGTAGAGTAACCGACAACTTTTCAAGCAGTTAATTATTCGCTTAACCCCAAGAAAGCCTCTCCAATGTGGCCAATGAGGCTGAGCAAGAACAGTTGATCCTGTAAAACTTTTAAACTAATGCAATTTTAAATTGATGCTATTTTTGGTGAGCAATCTAGTTTTAAAATATCCTCAAGAGATAGGCCGGGTACTGGAATTCATTAATTAATTATTATTATTATTATTATTTTTTTTTTTGCCATTTTCCTATCAGTTAATGTACCACACTTTAGCGCTACCAGGTGGAGCTAACCCGCAACACTCGCTAATGTGGAAGTTGTTACTGCAGGAAGAATCAAAATTAGCTATTTTCAGTATCAGTGAGCTGTTTAAAAATGAAGCCAGATGAAGTACTACAGGTTTATTTAAAATCAAACTCTATTTGCACCATTCAGACAGCCACAACAAGGAACTTAATGTTTGTGGGTGCTGGTCACTTTTCACCTTGACCTTTTTTTTTATATATATTTTTTAGCGCAAATTTTTACCCACCTTTAGAGCATTTTAGAGTAAATTGATCTACTTCATTAGGTACCAGCTATACTGAATGTTTAACAATAATAATGTTGGTTTAGTTTTTTTCTTCCCCTTCCAACCTCTCCTTGTTATGTAAATGATTATATTAGAGGAGATGGCAGTAGTTTGGAAATGAAGGGAATAAAGTTAGTGCTGTTGTCAGGCCTAATAACCAATTCAAGATGCTGAAAAAAGGTTTAGAACGTCAAAACTAATTTTGTCTGTTTTATAGTGACTGTCCTCTCACATCCATAGTAGGACATAGTTTTTGCTTCAAAACAACTGGCCACTCAGGACGGTTAGAATAAAATAGGTTGAATGCTGTCAAACAGAACCCTGGAAATGTTATTTGTTCATACATTATGGCAGACTTGATATATTATCACTAGTAATTACGTGCCTGTATAGAGTTTTTTTTTCTTATCCTTTCTGTGCTGTCATCTTGGCATCCAAATAACGTGCTGCCACTCAAATCACACAACAATATTCATTATTGTGACGTACCAACTGTACTAGCCCTGGAATAGAATGTAGATTTTATACCCGAGCCCGTGCCCAAGCTTGACCCGAAATACGAGTCGGGTCGGGCCTTGATGTCACGCAGGATGGAATATATTCATGCAATATATGAGCCCATCCTACAGCTGTGGGAGAAGGGACAGATAGCACATCTGAATCTGCTCTGCTCTGCTACACCCTGTGCATGACCACCACGACACGTACATCTGGGCCTGACCTGTTCTGGGCCAGTGCTCACCCTGTGTGTAACATATTTATTCACATCAGGTTTTCTTTGGGCTCGGATCTACAATTCTATTGTGTTGGTCGGACTCGGGTCGGGTCGGGGCGGGCTGCATTTACTAGGCCCGATCTATACTCTATGCGGGAATATGAACATGCAATAGATGTAAAGACGCTGGAGTGCCAGGCATACGATAGCAAAACTAAATCAACTGTATGCAAAGGGAAGTCCTTGTTCAAAATTCCCGACTCATCAAGTGTGCGAGATAAAACGGCACCGCGGCGTGCAGACTGACTGACAGCTTGGAGTACGATGGGAAGTTGTGTTTACTACTGCTCCTTTGTGCAGTTCATCACTTCTGGGCTTCTGGTTCAGTTAATAATGGCCTCACCCAAGGATTGCTAATACTCTGCTATTGCAAATATTCCTGGGGGCGTCAGGACGTTGTTATGTAGCATGTGTCAATTATGGATGCGCCAATGTGTTATACTAAGAATAAGGCATGTTTTACAAGAAAATGGTTGTATACTTTTGTTTGACTTTAATTAGGGCCCTAAAACAGAAACTGGAATCAGCGGTTGAAAGCATTACAGACACTGGAGATCAGAAGTCGGCACCGAATCTCTGATTGGTGCATCTCTTATTTAAAAGTGGCTTGACATGTATGAAGTTTCTCAGCTTAAATCTGATTTGAATGTAATTTCACACACAGGGAAACAAGCAGTGGCTCTGTAAAGGTTTTTGTATTTTAAACAGACAATAAATAATAATGTGACCTAATGTTTCAAATTGGCACGGCATATACATGCAGCCTGCCGCCAACAATACCCGCTTCCTCAGCGGTCTGTTGCTGCTGTGAAACCCCACTGAATTTTTACTTCTACAAGACAGGTATATGATGTCGTATTATTGTCTATTTCTGGTCCGCTTATCTAACTGACTTCCATGTTCACAAGCTGCTGCCTTTTGGGGACCATGGAAACTCTCATATGATTGGCTCAAGAACCAGGAAGTAAACACAGGCTATACACTGCACCAAAGTAATTCTGGACCATAACTCTTAATTTTGAAAGGAAAAGTAGTTGACTAAGACATTGTTGATGGAGAGGGCTGATAGTTTGTAGGGAATGTTACTTTCATCCCAGGAGACAAATGAGAGTGATTATCGTTAATTATACAAATAAATTGTTTACCTATGGCTCCTTTAACAAACCGGCAAGTTTAAAAGAGCTACCAGCAGTCATGAATTATGCAATCATAGCATATTCTACAACTATACATACTATTTTGTTATCAGGCTGTTGCTAGTACATCAGTTTACAGTAAGAGAGAAGTTCTCATAATCACACCAGACAGCATTGTCAGCACCTGACAGGATTCGATGTTGCCCACCATGAGGAAAGTACAAACGTACATAAAAGCATCTGTAGAGCAGATTATTGTCATCCAAGACAGATCGCACCAAGGAAGGACTATCACATCGCCAAGATCACAGAACCTCATGACATCTCTGCCTGCCATCCAGACACAGGTGCCCAAAGGAATTCATCAAATAGAAATAATTTGGTATGCACACAGACCACCTATGGTCTATGGTAAATGAATCAGTTTCCAAAAGAGCGGGCAGATATAACTGGCAACACATACAGTAAGTGGCGGCATCGTTTTTTTTTTTTTTTTTCTCTGTCCAACATGACAAATGAGGTTTGATATACACTAGAAGAACATTTCCAATAATGTACAATCTCTGCAGTAATAATTATCACGAAAAATAAAGCGTCATAATAAGTATATATAATGAAGAATGCATCGTCTGCATCTTGCTGGTTGATGAAGCTCAACATTTCACTACATGATAATGAACTTAATCAGCATGGTTGATTTGTCCACAATCAAAATTATAAAACAGGCAAAGCACTAATATGCGATATCACCATGCTGCAGAAACATATTCCAGACACCTGTTTTCACAGTTAATTTATTTGTCTTTGTTTAGCTCTTACATATAAATGGCTTCGCGTAATTACGTGTTGAGGGTTTGAAATAAGCATGGGTTGGTCACCAGTATCAACATTTACCAAGGTTTTAGAAAGCGAGGGTTTGAAAGCTACAGACTGTTTTTATCTTTATGTTCTGCCTTTCAACCAACGACTAAAACCAAAGCAGAGAGCGGGGGCCCTTGAAATTCAAGGCCCTAAGCCTATCTAGAAGGCAAGCTGAAAAAGAGGTAAACAGCGAGGTGAGTGGAAATTGACATTCAGATAGACAGTGATAGATGGATTAGAGTAGAGAGGGGAGGGGAGCCAACCCCTCCCTGCACAGCCGATTTTCCCCCTGAAGCAGACAGGGAATAGAATCTGATTAGTCAGACGTCAACTGGTGCGAGGCAGCAGAACGAGCCACGGTTTGGGTGGCAAATGGCACCCGAATAGAACTGGGAAACACATCCATTCCTTTTCACGCCAGAGAAGACACCGCCTTCTACTCTCCGAGCGTAAAAAAAAAAAAAATAGCAAAACAGCTGTATTCATTTGGCAAATTCCTTTTAGGTGCTTTTAGAGATGCCACTATCTCAAGCCACAGTTACTTTGCCAAGAGGCATGAAGACATGCCTGCAGTGTGCCGGTTTACGACATGACAAGGCAGCGGGCTTATCGAATGAAACACATTCAGTTCCTCGGAAAGGCTGCGTCGATTGCGGGATTTGTCTTTACTCCATGGCCAAAACATTGTGACAGTGTTTGGGCTTTGATTTATTCCAACAATTAACGAGTGTTTCCTTTGATTAAAGAAAGAACGGGACAAGCCGGAGAATGGGACCAGGAGCAGGGAGAGATACAACAAAAAGCAGCCAGAAAAGTTACAAGCTGAGTCAATTTCTATTCCAATAGCTTAAAGGGGTACATTAAGCTTTATCACATCATACAGCCCCCCTGAAACAATCTGTATGCAAATAAAGCCCTGCATATGGTTGAAGCTGTTTGTAGCTCTGCCGGCAAGATTTTCTACATAGTCAGTGACTTTTGTGCTTCGCAGATGTTCTTTAATCTGTAATGGATGCGGGCGTTTGGAGCAATCCACTCTGGAGCATGTCTTTAAAACAGTCTATTTGATATGTCTTAATGTTATTGCACTTCCACAAATTGAGCGCTGGGCCGTTTAATTCAATCAAAACTCAGCAAATTAACGCGTTTAATGCCTCTGCGGAGTCACAGGCTAATTGTTTGTGCCGTGCTCTCGCAGTGTTTAAACTGTTTAACAGAGGATTTCCAGGGGTAGGTCAGCGATTCCGTTGACTGAGGCAACTCGCAAAGTTACTCTGCTGAAAAAAACGCTTTGCCCGATTTCAAATCTTGCGTGCCAAAGAGTGTCTGATTGCTGACTTGTGGAGCATTGCAGTTCACGGGGGACGCTTTCTGCACTGCATGGGAAAGAGGGACGAGAAACAATTTTAGCTAATTTTCTTTACTAAGTAATAAGGGAACATAGAGAAATGCAGTTCATTTTCCATTCCAACATCTTTGACATGTTTGTCATAAATTAACCCGCATTGTTCAACATACTATGATGCTTTTTTGCAAAATTATTCAAACCCTATAGCCTACCACATAGCCAGTGCAGGTCGGTAACACTTGCGAAAAGGCCTCTTCTGATTGTAATTATTTTAATACAAATCCATCTACATCCTACAGATTTTCAGGCTCTATATCTGACCTGGGGATATTATGGTCACTTCAGGTCCTTTAGGATGTCCTTGACCGGACTGAATGAAAACATGCAGAAAGTGTTAATTGTGACCAACCACACTGCTGTTACAGAGTCACACTAACATAAGGGCTGCTTAAGACACTATAGCACAGATGCTTAGAAAAAAAAATGACCCTCTCCTGCTCTACTTTAAGCTGGCCATTTATTCCCTTTTCAACTTTTTACCGTGACTCAGTAATACACAGATGGGTGGTTAGACATTGCAATGGATCTATTGCTTTTTCACCTTTGACAAGTGACTGATTTCCATAACTCAAATTTTAGCACAAAATCTAAAAAGTATTAATGGTTGAACATTTTTATGAATACGTTTTCATTTAAAGGCATTTATTATTTGTATTCATTTATTTACCCATTGATTTATTTTAGTCTTGTTTGAGTAGTTTTTCCCACCACTGTAGACATTAAAGTCTACTTTTTGTTGTTGGATCTTTCATTCAGTGAGAAAAAAAAACCAATATCATCAGTTACAGTATATTATACATAATAATACAGTAACACAGTAATAAAACTTCTCCATATAGGTACATTTTAATTGGGTTTGGGTAACACTTGTTAGAAGATGTTAATGTTTTTAAGATTATGCTAATCTTTAGACAATAGAAAGGGTTATTACTATAAAATAAGACTGGATTTAACACTGTTAAACTTTCAGAGTGACCCAGTTAAGCTATTATCAGTCGCCTAATAGTTATTTACCTGTAAAAAAAAAAAAAAAAATTTATATGACTGTGAGCTTGTTGTCAAACTAATGTCCTCCTCGCAATGGTGGAAAGCTAACAAGCTGATTTACACTGTATCAATCCACCTCACTGTTGAAGGACAGTGGGAGGAAGCTTTAATTAATTTGGACCTAGAAAGCACAGTTCAGGACCGTTAGGTATTGATGCAGGAAAGAACACTGGACATCTACAAACAAAGAGCTTGCAGGTCGTGTGCATAAAGCAGATAAACAACGGAGCATGGCAGCAGGACGAAGACAGCTAACAGGCCTGGGGCCTCATTTATAAATCTTGCTTACGCACAAAATGGAGCCTGAAACTTGAGTACATAAATTAGACCCCAGATCATGACAGGCATCACACAATCTACTTCTTTACTTCAATATTTGCAGAACTACAGTAGATAAGAATAGTTGCAGCTGATCTGGCGGGTTGATACATCTTGGAGGCTCAATGAACCTTAACTCCACAGAGGAGCACGGACATTGTTTGGCTGAACAAAACAGCACCAAACATAACGGCAGGCTGTTGTGAGATCGCAGCGTGTGAACATCGCCTGAGATAGAGTTCCCTCCCACTGATATGAACCTTTTTTTCTGTGTGAGCTCTTTTAAATAGCTAAAGTCAGCTAAATACAAAACGGTTGACTTCTGACTAGCTTGTTAGCTCCCCACCACTCAAAGGATGCATTTACCTTCAAGAAGTTCATGGTGATCTGACATCTTTCCGCTAGAGATAATGAAACTATTACCAATAATAATTTCACAGAACGCCCCTTAAAAGTCTTGAAACATCGCTTCAGGTGAAAGCTGTTTGGATAGTTTGCAGGGCATTTCCTTCAGATATTATTTCAAAGTGATTGGAAGAACACAGCAGCTCTTCAGCAGCAACACAACAGATCTGAGACTGAATCCACCCTGCGCCAGGCCTTGATCTGCCCTCCGCTACTCACCGACTTCGGCGGCGGTCACTGTGATGTTGTGCCACATGTCTGTCTCCCGGTCCAGCGGCTTGGCCAGCGTGATCTTCCCGTCGTCCACGTTGATGTTGAACTGCCTCTCCAGATCTGTGTGCCGATCGATGAAGTACCTGCGAAGGCAAACAAACATCAGAAATCCGAGCCGAGCCGCTGGAGCAGGCAAGGCTCCACTCGAGCGTCTGCTGAGTTCCTCCGGGTGCCGCGGTTAACGGAGCCCCTATTCATCAAGAGAAACCTGGAGATCAATGCGCATTTAAACGCTAACAAATCAATAATTATCATCTGAGGAATAATTACAGCCTTCACATGAGCAGCACAGCAGCCTAATAACGTCTCTGAAGCCCTCCCTTTGGAATCGCACACACACACACACACACACACACACACACACACACACACACACACACACAAAACAAAGCAACCATTAGCACATGTGAGTGTATGTCAGGGTAAGAGATGTGCTGCTGTTAACCCTGTTTGGCATTTCCAAACACTCAATGGCTCCCAAAGGCTTTGGATTAATAAGTTAGGACAGCAAAGTGTCACACACAACACAGCAGGGTGGGTGTTGGGGGTGTGGGGGGGGGGGGGGGGGGGGGGGCGTGGAGGGGGATGAGTGATAATGGATAGAATGGATTAAGCAATGGCTTGTGTGTTGACAGTGTCCCTGTTTGGATTTTAGCAGAAATGTGTTGATTTTAGCCATGGGTTGGTTTGGACTTCTCACAGTCTGCTTAACTGAAAATACCACAATAGTTTCAAGGTATTTAAAGAGAGCTTTTAAATAAAATGTGCTACAGGCTGTAATTGGTTATATATGAAACAGTGAAAAGCAGCATGGTATTCCAACTGAAGCTGGAATAACATGCAGCTTGTTGCACTCTTGTACGTTAGATTCTATTGTTATTTGTGATTTTGACACACGTGCAAAGCCAAAAAAAAAAAAAATTGCAGATATGGTATAAAGGGCATAAAGTAGTAAAAAAAGATTCCCATTACCCACCTGTTTCTGCCCAACTTCCTGTCAGCTGAGTTAAAGAAGACTGCTACGGTTCCCCTTAGTAACAAAAATACAGATTTGACTCTTTGGAGATATTTTCCGGCCAATAAAAAGACACGCAGCTCCAGCGCTGTTTTTGAAACAGCAGGGGTCGAGCTCGGAGCAGCGTGGCTGCTACACAGCTCAAAGAAGGCCGGCTCACCAGGCAGATAGCCAAACTTAATAACCAGCTAACGTTATTATACTCCAGCTGTTGAACTGTAGCAACTGTATAACGGAAAATTGGTCCACTCCCCGGTGACGGAAACCCTTTTTTCTGCCCTGTGACCTACTGTTTTTTTTTTCTTTTTTATTAAGTTTACAACTCAGAAACAAAGATGTAGCATACATCAACTCTGCAGTAAAAAAACTGAAGCAGAGGGTATGTAATTGGAATGCAAAAAAATAAAAAGGATGCTTCTTCCGGAGCCACTTGGAGGTGTGAAATTGCTCTTTCATGTTGCAGCGCGCATGGCACCAATTCCTGGGACAAGCCCACACAACACTGGCTAGAAAAGAATCTGTCATTATGGGTCATCTTTGGCTTCCACACGTCGCGCTCTGCATTGTGTGCGGCTGTCACAAACAGCCCACTCGCCACCGAAGGGAAAAAAAAAATAAAAGCACAGGGCCAGTGATTCACGTGAGCTGATTACACCGTGTACCGCACAACTGCTTCCATACCTCGGGGACACGCTGTCTCCGCTCATCTCGCGTCGTCTCACTCTCATGTCCTCCTTCACAATCGCCACCCTTTGTCTCTTCTATCCAGCTGGGTCTCAAGCTCTTCCCAGTGCAGTCTCATGAAAACACACACACACACACACACACACACACACACACACACACACATGCACCCTGCTTTCCCTGTTTCCATTTTTTTCCTAACCCTGGGTCTCATACCATCTCACACTGGAACCGCTCATCCCTATCAGCGCGGACCTGTTGGCTGGAACTCTGCAGCATTTTATGTGTGTGGGGGTGTTTTGGGGGGGGGGGGGGTTGAAAGAGGGCTGAACAGGAAAGAGAAATTGAGAAAGAACACCAGACAAAGTCACAACAACTGTTTGTGTGAAGGAGGGTGCTGCTTATACAAGAATGGCAGGGAATGAAATAAATAAACCACTGGCCCAGATTCCAATTGTTGGGGAGATGTACCGAGGCGTGACATTTCCATTTTTGAGATGAAATGGTGTAAAATCCTCTAGACGGCAGGGCTGGGAGAGGTCCATAAGGACCCCCACACCCCCAACCCACACCCCCTCTGCCTCTGTGCCCCCCCTACCCCCACCTACCCCCCCCCCCCCAACCCCCCCTGCCCTGCAGACGCAGAGCACTTTCAAGACAGGCAGACAGCAGCAAACCACCTGGGAGCAGCTGCTCTCCTGCAGACGGAGTGTATCCCAGTCAAACTCTGACAGCCTCACGTGGAGGCAAGGAGACAGACCCTGAAATGTTCTGCCACCTGCCACTCAAACTGACAACGTGACGTGCAAAGAATTAAAAGCCATTTAAAAAAAAAAAAAAAAAAAAAAAAGACGCAGGACGCGACTTCCCCGACTCTGCCGGTGTGCTTTGCCTCCTCTCTCTCTGAGCCATTAAAAGCCAATCGGTGAGAGTTGAACGCAACGGTGAGCCAGCTGGGACCAAATCTTGTGCCTTCGAAAGCAAGCGCTGTTAGAGGCTTCTTTTTTGTATAAAAAAAACCAAAAGGGGAAAAAAAAACTTTAACGGTTGATTTTGTTAAGATTTTTTTTTTATTTCTTTTTTATTGCACAGCTTTTCTCTCCGTCTACTTGTCAGTTAAACAGCATGGCCAAGATGTCTTCTCTGCTGGAGACTCTGTAGGTTGCAGTCTTTAAGCCTCATTAACTATGCTGTCTGTCAGTGCCACCCTCAGTTTTCTGTCATAGTTTCTTTTCAGATAAAACACATATACCGTAGAAGAACAATTTCCAACGTACAAATGAGTAACGGAGCAAACAGGATTTAGATCCTGCATCAAAGCGCACCTTTGCTGCATTAACTAACGAGTTCAATGTATTTCGTTGTGGTTTGATGCCATTGACCAACACAGCAGCAAATAGCTGTCAAGTGAAAGTGTTTTCTTTTTTTTTTTTCTGTGGTTTTTAGAGTGTGACACAGCTATCTAAAATGTATGGTGTGCATTTGTATTGAGTACCTCTGAGTCAATACTTTGTAGCAAACACTTTTCACTCCAGTTACACCTGCAGGTCTTTTGGGGTTTGTCTCTACCATGCTTCCAAATCTAGAGTTTGACATTAGGTGTTTTTACACTGCATGCCCCCCCCCCCCCTCCCCCCTTGTGTTTCCACTGTATTTACCAGGTTAAATACAAATTTACAGGGTAGAGATGTAACCTAGGTGTTCATTCAAAGTATGTTTTTAGGATGTTTTAAATGGTTGTGTTCTGTAGCACAAATAATAATAACAATATAATAATAATAATAATAATAATAATAATAATAATAATAATAATAATAATAATAATAATAATAATAATAATAAATGTGGATATTTAACTGGTCTTTAAGAGTAGAGGTATTTTTGGCTTATGCTCCGTTTGCATATATCTTTCAAGTTTTATTTAACAAATACATGTAAATGCTACGAAGCTCCTCTGACATTGAAGTGATTAGAATCTAGTTTTGCAGAGTAAACACTGTGAACTTTTCACACATTTATGGTCGGAGCATGGGGTTTTAATTCCAGAGGATAAAAACAGTAGACTGCTTGCTGTCCTTAAATACAAATTTTTTGTGGCACTAGTGGCCCTTTTTATTGAAGGTACGCTGACAGGAATGGGGGCAGAGAGAGAGAGAGAGAGAGAGAGAGAGAGAGAGAGAGAGAGAGAGAGAGAGAGAGAGAGAGAGAGAGAGAGAGAGAGAGAGAGAGAGAGAGAGAGAGAGAGAGCTGGTGAAGATTCTCAGTCATCCAGGTCATGGTCTTTCAAAAAAACAGGTAAAAAACAAAGCAACTGGACTGGTTTTCCGTAGTTGAAGACATTTTGCTTCCTCTCCAGGAAGCTTTCTTAAGTCAAAGTCTGGAGTAATGTGGAGTACCAAGCTTTATACGACTGCCTAACAAAGGCCTTGTAATGGCTTAGATAACATAAAAACATGTAAATGTCTGTTTTCAAACTCAAAGGCACACACACAACACATTTACACATTTAATAGCATATTCAAATATTTATACAATTGACCATGAAAGAAGAGCACTGAGGACATCCATTTTATAAAAGGTTCCCCATAAACTGTTCTTCCATATTTTTGATGTGCATTTTGAAGTGTAAAAAAATCTGTGCTATGCAACATCTAAAAGCAAGGAAATACGATGCATTTGGTGATAGCTGGAACTGAACCTGGGTCAGATGGGCCAAGTGCTGAAGCCACTGTGCACACTACCCCTGCACAACGAGCACACCCTGATTGTTACTTTTAAATACATAATTTACTATTATGACCAGTCCCATGCCTAAATTTCTTTAATCATAATTCACGTGATTAAATACGGTGTTTTCCTGTAAAAACAACTGGATTATTTTTACAGTGTAGGGTAGTATACCCTGTGCTGGTGACAGAACTTTCTTAAAGTTAGTTTAAGTTTATTTGGGCTTTTATATATCTTCGTCTGTCTGTCTGTCTGTCTGTCTGTCTGTCTGTCTGTCTGTCTCTCTCTCTCTCTGTCTCTCTCTCTCTCTCTCTCTCTCTCTCTCTCTCTCTCTCTCTCTATATATATATATATATATATATATATATATATATATATATATATATAAAAACACATCCTTACATACTCACATATACAGATACACACAGACACACACTATCACCAAATGCATCTTATTTCCTTGCTTTTAGATGTTGCGTAGCACAGATTTTTTTACACTTCAAAATACACAGCACAAATATGGAAGAACAGTTTATGGGGAACCTTTCATAAAATGGATGTCCTCAGTGCTCTTCTTTCATGGTCAATAGTATAAATATTTGAATATGCTATTAAATGTGTAAATGTGTTGTGTGTGTGCCTTTGAGTTTCAGGTCTTTGGAGAACGACAGTGTGTCATTGTTTTTCATCTGAGCGGCCATGCAGTTTGGAGGAAAAGGAGGGGGGGAAGCGATCAAGCACATGTTTTTTTTATTTTATTTTTTTATTTATTTCTTTTTCTACAGAGAACAAAATGCCCATGACATTCCTGCTTGTTATTAGGCCAGTAATTCCTCCGGGAGGCTCACAGATGCAGGACTAATTTAGCCATAACCCCAATGCTGACCATCCATGTTTGTACAACACATTTTATTCAGGTTGGCTCAAATGCCAGAGGCAGGGTCCAAAACCAATCTATATGAAACATATATATATATATATATATATATATATATATATATATATATATATATATATATATATATATATATATATATATATCAATTATTTTCTTTAAAAAAACATCCCAGTGGGGGAAGGAATGCTACACTGGTCTAACTAACAATGAATGTCCTTTCTTTTTCAAAGCCAGCTCATGTGCTTGAGTGCTTGTATTACCTAATGCTGCATGTGAGCTGTCCTCCACCATAGCCTAGAAACAAGCAATTATGTTCCTAGAAATCCCCACAAAACTGGGGGAAAAGAGAAAAAAAAAACAAATCAATAAACATTGGAAACATTTCTCCCCCATCATGATCAATAGTTTGGTCAAAAACTAGACCCGCAGTTCTTCTTTTAAAGCCCAGAAGTTTCTTTCAGACAGTCCTTGAGACTGCCAGATGTCACATTGCTTTTTATCTGTTATCAGTCAGGTAGAAAACGAAAGAGCACAGGCTCTGGGGAGCAGCAGCTCTGGGGGAGTATTTCATGAGAGCACCTGAAAGGTTATTGGTTGGATGCATTAAGTACAGCTGAGGGGTTGTTTGTCTCCTGAGTGGAACGAGGACATGGCAGGCCACCAAAGCACTCGCCCGCGAGTGCTTTAGATTCTGCCTGCCCTGGCCCGGTCCGGGAGGAGGGGTCGGGGGAATTAAGACGGCGAGTGATTCTAATCAGAGGAGTCGAGTTGAGAGCTTTCGCAAATGATAGCTGGACAGCATCAACAGTAATGCTGGTATACCTTCCTGCTACTATGCTTATTAGACCGAGCTATTCAAACTACAGCTACTGCGCAGGAAACCTACTAGACTAAGGATTTTAAAAGTCAGAAGGGGAGATGAAACAAATTGATTGGTTTTTTTGTATTTATTGGTGAAGTATGTACATCAAGAGTTTTGCAGTGCCTTGCAAAAGTATTTCTTTCTACCTTAGTTTAGATGGAAGGTCATGTCTTGGTAGGTTTGGAGTTTTGTCCTACTGTTTCCGTTAAAATGACGGACCCAAAAACAGCTTTGTTAAACGTTGGGATATTGTTTTAAAGCCCAATCCTGATTTAATATATTCACAATTTTCTCCATGAGCTGTCTGCTGTGTTTCTTGGTCTTCGTGATGCTGTTTGTTCACTAATGTTCTCCATCAAAACTGGGGTCTTTCACAGAGGCTAAGTTGCACACAGGTGCAGCCGAGATCATAAATGGATGACTTCAAAAGCCAAATTCTTAAACTGGGTTTTATTCATGGGTGTCAGGGTAAAGAGGGATGAAGACAAAGGCACAGCCTACACTTTTTTAAATTTATTTATTAAAATCTGTTAATCCATGTCATTTCCCCCTGCCTACACATTCATGGACTACTTTTTTTTAAAAATACACCACGCTTGGTGGGTCTAACGTAAAAAAGAAAATGTGAAAACGTTAATGGGGTAGAAACATATTTGTACAGCTCTGCATATCCATCTTTACTCCAGCTTTATCCAGGAAACCTGTTTGATTTTGAGTTTTGGAAACAAAGCATATTTGCATAAATTGCAGGGATAGAAAACAAAATCTTAATAACAACGGCAGGCCTGTTGTTATTTACCGTGAACGTAATGTAATTCAGTTGCAAAGGCGAGCATAGCATTAGAGCTGATGCTAAAATATTCCCTATTGTTTCTCATTTAGTTTTTTTTTTTTTTTTTTTTTTGGGGAGGTTTTATGGAAAAAATATTAGATCTGAATACATAAAAGTGTGCGATAACAAAAACATCATCACTAAACTAGTACGCTACACCGTCTTACGATGTTTGAGACGGAATAATATCTAATAATGGTGGAGCCAAAGTTTGAGATTTGGCTTGTTATCTGGCAAGGGTTTTCCCCCCTTCAGGCTGTTCATTATTTAGAAACACCTGTGATGTGATAAAAAACGCTTCGCTGAGGGTACAGCTCTCTTTCAGCCAGTATATTTTGTAGGATTAAAATCTCCCAGCCTGTAATCATTTTATCAGCACCGTGCTCAGACGTACAGGCTAATACAAAGCGTGACTGGAAGTACAATCAAACTGTCTTTGAGGGTTAGGCTGATGCATCATCTTAAGGCCTCCGCACGACAATACTTTGTTTCATCTCACCCCCCACCGACAGCCCAAAGAAAGCACTCAACATCTGTGATGGATGCTCTTGAAATCATGCACCCGGGGGTGGAGGTACAGTTATGGTAAAAAGACAAAATGTACGCTACTTTTAAATCACATTCAGGTGTGGAAAAACACATATCTGCGACGCGAATAGTTTTGGAACGGAAAGGAAGCTCACGTGGAAAATAAGTATACCCTTGATCTTTTTTATAGAACTTCAAATTGAAAATGAAGGCCAGATCTTGCTAGTTATGAACTGATGAACGGAGCATCGGTAAGTGGGACCACCTTTGTAAAAGCAGCGGTTTTGGCAACCGAGGAGGAAAAACATTTGCAGTGACATTAAAGAAGCACGTCTGGCTGTCCATCATTGTAGCAAGGTATATAAAGCCACGTTTCAACCAAACTGAAGTCCATCACCATGTAGTGGGAAAGACTATTCACAGCTTAAAAAACAAAAAAACAAAACACAGCTTCAGATCTCCAGAGGGTGTGGAGATCCCAGCGAATCCACTCCAAACTCTTGGTTTATCTGCAATGCTGAGAGACATTGCAGATAAACCAAGAGTTACATCTCAGATTCCACAAGCCTTAAAAAAGTTAAATGTTAAAGTTAATGAGTTAAAACCAAAAAAAAAAAAAACTTAAAAGGTTTGCAGGGTTGGAAGACTATGGCAGCATGAATGGAAATGGAGGAAAACGGAAAATGGAGTTGGAGTTACTTGGATGATTTGGTTGAATGTCCCGCTACAGAACCAATTCAACTTGAACTTAAGGTCAAAAACTGATTTTATTAAGGTTCCATAACTCTGGTGATATACTTTTTTCCCCCCGTTTAACCATTTGGGACTGAACTCGTGATTACTTTGGTCAGCAGAGCCTTTGGCGTTGGGATTCTGGCATCTCTGATGCTGCTGCTGCTTTTGGCTAACCTTTTACTTTTTGTTACATCATGAACATTGAACTTAATCAAAACAACTTGTAAGTGAGGTCTGCAGTGCTGTAGTTCTGGATTCGTTGGTCACCCCCTGGATGAGCCACTCTTGGAGTCATTTTGGGAGATTGACCACATCCGGGCAGGTTCCCCACTGTTCCACGTTTACACCATTTGTGAATAGTACCTCTCCCTGTGGTTTGCTGGAGTCCTAAAGCTTTAGAAAGATTATTTTTTTTCCCCGCCACTTAAACATATTTATAAAGCATTCTATAAAATACTATGTTTTGAAATGAGTTTTATTTAAAATATGCTAAATTGGGCACAGAGTGAGAACAACCTCTCTGTTAAATTACAGAACAAGTGACTAAGTGTCAAGTGTTTAAATGAAAACGTTTTGGGGCTAACCCTAACTGTATCCATATGGACGGAAGCACATGACACCGTTTAAACTTGATCAGGATCAAATGGTTTCTATGTAGGCAGATTTCTAGCTGCGAATGCACAAAAGTTCTCAGCAGCAGGGTGATGCCATCTGCAGACACGCTCATTCATTATTTAATCCCTTCTTCCATCAATAGGAATACGACCCAAAAAATAAACAGAGTATGTTTTCAGTGTAGCATTTAATTCAATATAAATTGCATTTTCTAGATTATTTTTTTTCTCTCTGATAGACATCTATGACACACACACGCTTCTTTTGATAAACATGAGTACACCACAACATGAAATGAAGCCAAAAAGGCAAAAGATGTTATAAAACATGAGAGGAGAGGCATCGTGCAACCTCGGGGATGATTCGTCCTTTTGGCAATTTCCTGTCTATACATGAGAATGCTGCCAGAAATATGAAAAAAAAAGTAAAAAAAAAAAAAAAAAAAAAAAAAAAAAAGTAAAGGTAGAATAGACCGCTCCTGCATTATAGCATCAACCAATCTCTGAAGCGCAGCCTGCTCTCTGCTCGCCAGGCAATTACACACAACCTGTTGAGTGTTGTCCCGGGAATGCGGTCAGCAAGTCACTGGAGAATTAATGAAATGCCAAAGTGGAGGGAGAGAAATTGCCTGTATAACCTGTCCTCAAGGTGCCCTTGTGGTATTTCCAAGAATAAGTCACACAAGAGGAGAACATATTCTGTTTCAGCAGCGCTGCTCCCACACTGGAATAGAAAGTTGTGTTTTCTTTAACTCATAATCTTCATTTCCCCCCCCCCCCCCCCCCCCCAGTCATCTCTAGAATTGAATGCAATAACAGGGTTGCTTCCTCAGTGCTTGAGACACTTCCACATTTTTTGCAAAGGTCATGGACAGGAAGAAATTTAATTGCATGCCTCAGTGTCAACCCCTTTATTAAAACAAGTCATTATAGCCCGAAAAGACCTTACTCCAGGTCTTACTAAAGTGATATTAAAGAGCCTTTTTCTTTCGCCACTTCCTGTGGTGAGTTAGTAGCAGATGGTTGAGTTGTAAAGCCTAAAGGCTCTGGCAGTGGCTCATCCTTATCTGCGGCTTACCTGATGGGGCTCCCCGAGGAGTCTGGGTCCCTGGCGGTGACCGTCCCTATGACTTTGTTGATGGGGGCGTTCTCGCTCACTTCCAGTAAATACATGGGTTTGGAGAAGACTGGAGGCTCATCAGCGTCTTCGACCACTATCTTGACTGTGGCTGTATCCTTGAAGGGTCCGCCGCTGCCGGGCTCCGAGCGAATGTTGGTGGCTTCGACCTTCAGCGTGTAGGCTTTCTTGCTCTCGTAATCTAGAGGCTAAAAGGACGCACAGACAAACAAGGTGAAAAGGACACTTGTCATCAACTTGCATCAGTCCCATGATAAAAAGTACGACACGTGAACTCTTCAACTACTGAACAGCGTTTGCCTTTCCATGTGATGGTACAAAATAAGTACTGTATATACAGCGCCCTGTAAAAGTATCTCTGTATCCCTACACTACTTCTTTACATACAGCATATAAGAGATGGTTTTTTTTTTCATGTGTATTTGACTTTGACTTGGCTTTGATCATGATTATGTTTGAAACATATATCATGGAGCCTTTTTCTGAAAGACATTTCACTGATTTGTATTTGTTTATCCAGTGTAAGGTCAAAAACACAAGTATTACAAATCAGGCTTAAGAAGGCTGCATTCATCATATCAGTATGTCAGAAAAAAGTGGGACAGCATATTTTCTTTTAATTAGAAGTATCATAATAGGAATAAACATCCTGTCTGGACAATCCTGAAAAAGAAAAACCATGTGTTTGGAACTTCTCACCTTTAAAAAAAAATCAAATTGATGTGAGTCCATGTATGAATAATGGAGATTTTAGAAAAATGGTGAACAACCAAAATTTTGTGTTGTCTGGCATTGTTTTGTATGTGAAATGGCTCAGTATCAGTTTTACCTCCTTTTTGTCCACATCCTGATGCCCAAACACAAAACATTTCATACCAATGTACTTAAACCACTAAGTTTTTTCAGTTTCTTTTTTAGAATTTGTCAAGAACTATGGAGATATAAACTATCTTCTAAAATGTAATTTAATTGTATACATTCTGTTTTCAATATTTTTTACACACCATTTCCATTGATACTGATCCAATGATATTAGCATTCATTGAAAATAACAAATCAGGACCCTTGGTCAAGCAAACTAACTAAGCAAAGTTCTGCTGTTAAATATTTACTGGAGTCAAAAAGTCTTGTGACGATGTAGTAGAAAATGTATGTCCAACAGCTCGATTTGAACATAGAACCAACCGAGAACACAAAGGGACAAAAAGGTAAAAGGGCAATTTGAGTAGCACAAATCTCAAGTATGTACTGTAAACGGCGATATTTAGTACAGGTTTTTGTACATTAAAAGGTATTTCTTTTTTCCCCCAATACAATTGTTTTTGGAAATGTCAGTCTTTTTCCATAAAGGTTAATTATCTTGAGCAATGCCAAATACAAAAAGAATTGTTTGATGGATCCACACTCTGCTCAGAAACAGCTTCCTCTGCAGTTCAGCAGTTGTTCATGTGAAACTTTCCACTGATCAGCATGAGAAATATGACTTGTGAGAATTAATTTTTATTCCAGTTCAAGCTAAGGCCTAAAATGCCAATGCATTATGTTCTAAATATCAAAATTAAAACTGGATGGCATAAGCCCTGTTGTAGTGAGATTGACATGCATTCTCAGAAAGACACTAACCATTGGTTTTAGTACAGAGTCTGACTTCTAAAAGCTTCATCTTATCCTACAACATTGCACTTTAGAGCAGAATGCAACACTAGGGTTTATTCACGATATGAAATATTGTTCATCTAGGTACAAAGCGTGTGAATGGAACAGGAAGCACAATATCTTTGTGATACGGAGAGAACTCTGTGACTCCAGCTTTGACTTTGATCAAACAGTGGCGCGTGTTTTCAAAGCTGCAAAACCTGAAAAATACGTTGCACTTTTGAACAACTTAAAAGGAGAAACTCTTTGCTAATACTTGCGGCGACGGCAAATTAACAGTTTCACACCGCTGTCAGCCAGCCCACACAAAAACACAGACATCTGCTAATTTTAGATCATCAAGAAATAGCGTAATTTACCAAAGAGAAAATGATTCAGTGCACTGGTGATTTAACTGCATGTCTGACACATCTTTTTAATTCCTTTTTCCAACGGAAGTTCAGTATTTTCTTTACTGATGGCTTGTCATTAATATTTAAAAGAGAGAGGAGAGATTTTTACCCTCTTGGCATATCTGAGGACTATTACATTTTCACTCGGAATCACCTCTGGTCAGTTTTATACTAGTAGAATAATGGGATCAAGTCACTTCCACACTCCATAACCAGAATTTATAGGGAAATCAAAACGGGCCTTGCCGCTTGAAGGCACTGGGACTGGCTTGGGGGGGGGAGAGAAGAAGAGTAAAAGGAGAAAAATGAACAAAACGAGAAATGCATCTGGCCAGAGAAATAGAGCTCGAGTAAAGGGGATTGTCCCTCAGGTGGGGCTAGGTCGCTGCTGATAGCTGTGCGGCAGAGGGGGCATGTGGGTGGGTGGGTGTCTGGGGGTGCGGCTGTGCGACAGCAGCGGCAGCAGCAGCCGAGGGAATGCTGAACGCGACCCAGGGCTTTGACTTCTACACTCCTTCAGCTCTGGCGTCAGGGCGATCGTAAAGAGACCAAAGCCCCCTGAAGCCTCTCGAAGCCCCACTCCTCCACGGTCGGAGAAGCTCTTTGGAACTCTCTCATTATTAACCTCCCCTTGCACCGCACCTCATCATCCTCCCCTTCCCTCAACCAGCCTCCTCCTCTAGCCTTCCATTGCTTTCCCTCAAATCTTACAGTGTGTGTGTGTGTGTGTGTGTGTGTGTGTGTGTGTGTGTGTGTGTGTGTGTGTGTGTGTGTGTGTGCAGACAAAAAAAAGGACCAGTTAGAAGCAGAATCCACTGATAACACTATAAACATCTGCACATGGAGTCATGGGTGACGCCGGATAAGGAAAGGGTTCTTGTAGCTTAGTTGTCTATACACACACACCTTGTGCTACAATTTATTGTGGCATTTTTTATGCCTGATTGTAAGCATAAAGAATATACATTACTGAGGCAATCAGAGAAAGGTTAATTAGGGACAACAACTGCTCTCTTTTTTTTTCTGTGAAGTGTTTCTTCTGCTTAATGAGTGATTGCTGTCCCAAAAACAGGCAAGTACTAAAGTTGCCATTGCAAATGAGCAGAACTGCACAGTTACAACCAGCAAGTAAACAAATATTGCAGGAGACTTCTAAAACTAACTAATTGACCTACTGTGGCCTGGCCTCGATCCTTAAAGGAGCATGGCGCAAGACCCAAAGTTTTTGCAAAAGTGTGCCCCCTCTGGTGACAAGTTGAAATGACACTAGTGTTGTGCACGTGAATGGGTATAATGTATTTTGATGTAAGAAAGCTATAAATATTGAAGTTAGCTCATGTCCTCTCACTAATGAGACTCAACAAAGTACCAGATCAACAAGAGCATGCAACGCGTCACACCCACACACAAGCACAGAGAATTCGGCCTGAATCACTCCCTCATGAACTGGCTATTCCAGCCAATAGAGGCAAATGTAGTAAATAGAGGATAGCTCATTTTACACATTCTGCAAATGTAAGGGCATGTGTGGAAAAGAAAACAACAATATCTAACATGAAAAACTTACACTATGCACATTTAAAAGGGACGTGGGTTTGCATCGAAATAAAATCATGTCAAGGAATCCTTGTTCTGAAACACTTCATGCTGGTTCTGCTCGTTTGCCACAGAAGAGGATATCCATAGTCACAAATTTGAACATTAGGAGTTTGACTTCCCAGTTTGTTAGTAGTTACATCACATGGAGGGTAGGCTGTGATGTATCTCCTAATGTCCTGTAGTTGTTGTGAATGATGTTCGGAGACATCGATCATTAAAGCGCTCCACAAATCTGGCCTTTATCACAGAGTGGCACAGTTTTGAGTGAAAGACATCAAAGATCTTAAACAAAGTTATCCACAAGCCATCAAGGGGAAACAGCAGACGTGTGGAAGTTGGTGCTTTGGTTAGATGAGATCAAACATAAACGTTCTGGTTTTGTTCAGAATACAAAAAAAATGAACACCGCACATCCCCATGAGAACACAGTTCTAATGTAATTGATGGCGGTGGCAGCATCATGCTGTGGAGATGTCTTTGTTCAGCAGGAACAGGACTCTAAGCAGAGTGAAAGGGGGGTAGATGGATCTAAATACAGGAGAGTCCAGGAAGAAACCCTGTTGCAGGCTGTAAAAAGACATGGGTAGTCTGGTCCACCATGTGTAGCGACCCTAAACTTGCAGTCAAAGCTACAACAGAATGGTTTAGATTGAAGCATATTCATAAGTTAGAGAAGACCAGACCTAAATCCAAATAAAAATCATACAAAGCCTAACAATTTGTCTTGTTTTGCAAATGCTCACTATCCAACCTCCCTGAGCCTAAGCTTTTTAGCAAAGAACGATAGACACAACATAGTGTCCAGATACCCATTGTGGATAGATACAGTACACACACTGCTGATCTTTCTTTGTTAAAAAAAAAAAAAAATCTACATGTCTTCCTGCTTCACAATTAAGCTCAATTTTGTTTTGGTCTACAAAAAAATATATAGAGTACATCAAAAATTGCAGTTATTATGTGAACTGATGTACTGGCACTGTAGTACAATGCTTATTGACTACTGTACACTTGGGTCCCAATTCACTGTTAGTTTGTGGGTCAAAACCCGAAACGTTTGGGAACAATGGCACAAGAAGATCACGCTAGTACGGCACCACCACCACAGTTATCACGTCTCGTCTCCCTTCCTTTAAAACCTCCACAATCAAGCCACACCAACGCAAACAGACCCCACTCCTGCCAATCCAAATATAAGCTTTAATATTCTGGCCCTGCAGTGAGAAACAACCATGACCCCGTCACTGCAGTCATGCTCAAAACAATCTGGAACGTCACTTTCCATTACACTGCACGTTTATGTGCCATTGAAGACTTTGGTGAGAGCCCCGCACGGACCCTACATGTAATATTAAAACCGTAGTGTTATATGTAGTGACAGGATCTGTCATACTACCCAGAATCAGTTAATTTCAGGTTAAAGTGCACCCTAGCCTTAGAGCTACACACTGCTGTCCTTTAACATCAGCTTTCCTCTGTTTTCCAACAGCAAGTAGACGTTGCCTGAAGTGTACTCAAAGATTATATATTTAGTCTTCAAGCATTCCATAGAAAAGTAATGGGGCGTATTTCAGAGCTGTTTGTCATCAAAGCAAAAGGCTTCAAATTGATTCTGTTAAAACGGCTTACCATGCTTTGCTTCCCTGGTATGAAAGCGCTGCGCTAATGTTCTCACACGACAGCGTGTAGAAACAACTCATTACGTTTGTTTCCGATGGCCTAGCAGAGAGCTAAAAAAAGGAGACGGGAGGAAGGGCGGTTCTTTGACTGTCGCTGGCAAATTTAATTATGCCATATTCTCTTTTTAAGAAAACACTGTGGTAAACAGCGTCCTTAATTACCCCAGCTATGTTTAATTAAAATAATTTTCACTATCAATTACCAAATCAAATAAAGCATCTATACAAGCCGCGTTTTGTATGGCGCAGTATAATATCCTGTACGCCGAATCAGAACAGAAGCCCCGTTTTGGCCTGGTGGAATTATTAATTCATTAAACAAACACTGGCGGGGCTGAATAATCCAAGGAGGTTATATTGTTATTAGCATGCACGGTGCGGCTGTCACACGGCTACTGCTGACTATCAGGACATTCACAAATGCAAAAGGAGCTTTGTGCGGTTATCAGACATACTGCTGTTAAAACGACTATGTTCCTGTAGACCCCCATACTGTGTGAGGTAAAACAGGCGTTTAACAATGTGAATTAACTGGTAGACAGAATAACAAAGATCAAATCATTTCTTGTGTTTTCAATTCCCTCAACAACAGTTTTAGAGGAAAAAGGTCTGCATTTTGTTTTGAAAAAGCACCAGAGCCTCAGCGTGTCAAAGATTGGCAGCAACCTTGATTTTTAATCGTTTCATTTATTATTTTTTGCTGTTGTTGTTTTTAGTGGGGGGGAAGTCTGTCTACTTCTTTTTGTCTGTCGGACAAAAGAAATAGTTGTTTGAAAGACTGTTGTTGAAACATCATTACATAATTTATTTAGAAAACATTTATTGTGGACTTTTGTGTGTGTGTGGTACCTGTGTGTGTGTGGCGGGGGGGCGGGTTGTGTCAAAAACATGGCTTCAACACTGACCTAATCATTTTTTTTGTGTGTCTGCAGACAAAAGTATTTTTTTCCCCCAATCAATAACTGTAACTTGGTAGGTTACAGTTTAGAAATGAACATCTTCATTTAGTGGGATACAGTTAAGTACAATATTTAAAAAAAACATATTAAAAATGGGATTCACATCACACTGGTGGTGCAGAAAATGTGCTCTGAGTAGGAGGAAGTGGTACACAGAAATAGTGAAAGCAGAGAGTAAAGATATTAAGAACGTACTAAAAGTTTGCTTGACATTGATTCACACAATGAAAAAAAAACAATTCAGCACTTAAAGTGGAATTTAAAATGCCACAACAATCCTGGTGAAATTTCCTGCAACTTGCACTGCCAAAGTTGTGCTAGCATAACTAAGTGCCAAAGACCATACAGATGCATGACTGCAAAAGGAAGAGCAGGAAAGGTACAGATATAACAGGTATATACTGCATTTAAAATGTTAGCACAGACTGCCGTACTGTCCGATGTAAACAGGCACTTAACAACGAGAATTAACTAGTGAAGTTCTAATTTCTTAGAAGGAAGTGAGTCATGCAGTGACTTGGACACATTCTTGTCGCAACTGAGCTAACATCCCCCCTTGCATGTAACCCGACAACCCCACTGTGTCTTTCTTTGGCCCCAGTCAAGCGTTAGCATCAAATCAGCATGTACACGCAGGCCATTTAGAGACTTGAAAGTTCACCACTGGCTGCAGGGGTGAAAGCTCAGCATCCCTCTAACATCCCTCGACAGGCCTGGGGGCTAACAGATAAAAAGCTTAAATCTCAAACAGAAAAGGATTTCTGCCCTTCGTTTGCCCATTTCTAAGCCTCAGATCAATAGGATCAAATCTTGCCACAAAGATCTCATATATTTTAAACCTTGCATTAGATGGACATTAAAGTTAACTGAGAATCTTTTCCCCTGTCCAGGTCGCAGAGATAACACAGAGGGAAGGGTTAAAATTAGAACGTGCGAGAAATGCCTCACCACATATTTTCCCCACATATTATCAAGCAGGCTTTGAATAGGTACAGTGTCTTCTAAGATGTATCCATATCCCTTGAATTGTTTCCCAATTTCACTGTTGCAATGATTTTTGTTCCCTATTCTTTGAAAAATAGCTCCAGCTGAGTCAGACTTGATGGAAAGCACCTGAACATTAATTTAGAAGTCTTGCCACCGATCCTAAATTGAATTCACGTCTGGACTTTGGGCCATTTCAACACATGAGTACGCTTGGATGTAAATCATTCCATTATACGTAGCTCTGCCTGTGTATTTAGTGCTGCTGCCCTAGTTGAAGGTGAACCCTGGGCCCAGTCTCAACTCTTTGGCAGCCTTTAACAATGTTTTTTTTTTGTATGCCTTGTGTTATAGCTCCATTCAACTGAGCAGTTTCCCATTCACTGAGGAGAAACTGTTGATTTCTACTGATTTCTACTGTTCTCCAGTTTTGCATTGTATTGCATTTAAATGACTGTCGTCATTTCAGCTTTTGACTTTTTGCTCTCTCTCTTTTTCTTCATAGTAGGTACAGCTGGTCTGGCGTTCTGTTAACTGTGACATCTTCCAGGGAAGACGGATCACCCGCTACTACCATCTAATATAGAACAGATTACTGGATCAATGTGTGCTTCTGTGCTTTTTTGTCTGTCTTGTTGTGTCTCTGTTCTGTCTTCTGTAACCCCAGTCGGTCGAGGCAGATGACCGTTCATACTGAGCCCGGTTCTGCCGGAGGTTTTTCCTTCCCGTTAATGGGTGGTTTTTCTTCCCACTGTTGCTTCATGCTTGCTCAGTATGAGGGATTGCAGCAAAGCCATGGACAATGCAGATGACTCTTCCTGTGGCTCTACGCTTCTCCAGGAGTGAATGCTGCTTGTCGGGACTTTGATGCAATCAACTGGTTTCCTTATATAGGAAATCTTTGACCAATCTGTATAATATGATTGAATTTGACTTTTTAAAGTGCCTCGAGATGACATGTTTCATGAATTGGCGCGATATAAATAAAATTCAATTGAAAATTGAATTGAATTGAAAAAATGCCGCGCTACAGCATGATGCTGCCACTGAATTTAGAATCAGAATCATTGACCACTATGGGGATCGTGTGATCAGGGCGATGTGCTGAATCTTCTGCCAGACGTATCGCACGTACACCAAAATGTTTCGTTTTAATCTCACCTTAAAAGAGCACCAAAGTAAACTTGAAATATTTGCCGTGCCCACTGCATAGCTTGAGGCACAATACAAATGGGTTTGCTATGGTAATGAATAGACATTTTATATAGGCAGCAAACTCAGAGAGCAGCAAAGAGCAAGCAGAGCAGACATGGAGAACATTGGAGTCTGTGTAGAACATGACAGAGAATGTTTCCAGGACCACTAGCGTTTATAACATGTGCTGGAGACCTTATGATTTTAGTGTTATTTGTTTTGCAGTCCATGTTGACTGTAGTGGCACTGTGTTGCTGTCCCGGAAGATTGCCTTAACTCTTATACTTTCCACCTACGCAGTTTATTGTTCACACTTCCACAAAGTCGCACAACACGTCCTTGGGGTAATGTTGTTTTATATGACAACACAATGCCATTGCAGATTTGAGTGATGTTCGGCAGCTCTTAGCAGACACTGAACCAGCTCTGACTCTAGACCTGACCGCTCATATCCATCTGTCACGTATACCACACAAAGGCGTACACGTCATTGACACAATCAATGACTTTGATGTATTTATCATAAATATCAGTCAATATCAGTCAAAGTCTGACTCTAATCTTAGCATCTTAAATTTAAGCTTTAGTCCTGTGTATAATGTGGAATTTAGTGATCTAAATACCCAGTGGCGAGCAATGACATCTAGGCAATAACCTCTGAAGCGTCTGGCCTGAAGGAAAAACACCTACTTCATTGGTGTCATTTGATTACTGGGGGTGTAACGTAATATCATAGCATGGGGGGTTTGCAATATAAAAACGCCACAGTATTTCTCGCCATGATAAACTTTGCCCCACGAGGCGCTAACAACTCCATGTGTTGAAGTAAAAACTAGCTTGTATTATGGATGTAATGCAGTGGATTTTAGGGTTCTAACCCACAATCTATCGTGTATTTCTGTCTGAGAAACTTATTTTGAATAGGAGACTGTTCTTGAGTTGTCCTGCTGTTTTGAAACAGTCGGCCATTACGGATTTTGGTTGCTTTATAGAAAAAAGGAAACTGGTTACAGAATGACAGACAAGCTAGAAACGGTTTGTAACCAATGCTAGCCAGGAACAATGCTAAAGTTTTCATCTGCTGTGAAGCTTCCCGTTGATGCTAAACTAAAAGTCTATCCCGCATCTTTCAATGAGCTGGGGCGGCACTTGACCATGTCTAGTTTAAAATGTTAAGTACTGAAGCTAGTCAAACCTAAATAGGATAATACTGCACTGAACATAATCCTTACAAGGCAGGTTGAGATTTTAAAACCTATATTTTATTTGTGAAAACCCAAAAAGGAGATTTACAATGTGTTTTAGGCATTAGAACCACTTAATGGAAATGGAGAGACAGACTTCTCCAAAAAGAGATGTAGCGTTTTAATATCCTAAGATCTCATGTTGCACCTCAAATTTTAGCAAAATTTCCCCAAAAGCAAGTTTCTTGACAGCTGACAAGGAAGGAAGGCTTCAGGTGTCAGCATTCCTAGCGGTGTAACATCAAAGATAAAAACAACTAGCGACCACAAGGGAGTGTATCTTATTCCTCTCATATGTGACACACATTAAATGTCCATAGCAAACATGATAGGTTAATCATTTTATTTCATTGGTGCTACAGCCCTATGTTGAGGAAGAAGAGGGCGATTTATTCTTGACTTGGAATAAGGGTTCTTAATCTCAGTATTTTGAATATTACCAAAAGTATTTGCTCATTTGCCGTCACAGACTTTAACTTCACTGACATCCTATTATTAATCCATATGATTTAATATGCTGGCCACCAGCTCTATGCAGGAAAACTAGCTTCAATTATTTATGGGTGTTTTGACCATTCTTCCAGTATTTGTATTTGGAAGGTCAGACACTGATGTTGGATGCAAAGGTATGGTTTCCTATTTCTATTCTAATCCACCGCAAAGGTGTATATTGAGTTGGGGTCAAGATTTTCCACATGACATCATACAGTCAGTTGATTTTGGGGGCCAAATAACACCTCTGAAGAATGGTCAACCACACATTGAGCCCCTCTGTACCAAACGTTTTTTTTTTTTTGTTTTTTTTATTGACACTACTGAGAGAACTGGGGGGATTTTCTATATATAATTTTTGTCACGTACTATGTCCTGTTCAATATAACCAGAGACAATATATTTGCTTCTCTCTGCGGTTTATAAGGTTCAAATGTAAACTTTTGGGTCTTACCTTTTTTAGCCTGAGAATCCCTTCTTGTGTTTGTGCATCTGTAACGATCTCGAAAATGCCCAGGTCATCTCCCTCTATGATGTTGTATGTCGACTTGGCGTTTTCCCCGATGTCTCGATCATCCGCCTTCACCTTGCCGCCTGTCTTCCCTATCGGTAGGTCTTCAGGGATTCCAAACTCGTACAAACCTGTGGACGAAAAGAGCCTTTGGGTTTCCATAAATCCTAATGAAACTACCAAATCTTACAGTGTAGTGGTTCATTAGGATATATTACAGCAGTTAGCGCAATTAACTTGCTGTGCAAACATTTATTTTGCCTAATCATAAGAAATACACACGGCACATCTTTTATTAGATTCAAGGCCTTTGGGGTTGTTAAGTCGCTTACTTTTGGTGAACTTGGGTGGATTGTCGTTAATGTCCGTTAGCGTGATGGTCACGGTGGTCGTTCCAGACAAGCCACCCATATGACCTCCCATATCTTTAGCCTGTATCACCACCAGGTACTCCTCTCTCATCTCCCGATCCATCCCATGGAGAGCGATTTTTATGGTAGCTGCAGGTGGAGACAGTTCATAACACAAAGACGCAATTAACAACATGACTGCTTATACCTCGCACATCAAATTAATGATGCTCATGCGAGTATGCTCAAGGATGCGCAGGGCAAAGATGAAAGGCAAACGGTAACATTTGTGCCCACCTTCGTACTTTGCAGGGTTTTTTTTTTTGGACCACAACTTGAAAAAACAAGGAAAGTCATACTAAGCAGGGACAAAGAATTCTCCACAGGTTATTCTCATTTTTTCTTAAAAGAGTGCTGCATGTGTGAGCATAGAAAGGTGGTCATGACTGATCCGGTCCCATCCCTGAGAATCAGCTGTTTGTTTTCCAATGAGTTGTTCCGCCGTCTGGAGTCATTTGTATTCTGATTGAGTGTGAATTATGCTGTCTGTCTTGTATAATCTTGAATATTGTATGCAGAACGGACCTTATTGACTCTGCCGCAGTGCTGAATATAAAAAGGGCTCAGCACTGGCATATATGGATAATCCACTCAGGAAGCAGAGGCCCGCAAGATCATCAAATGAATATAAAACCCCTCATAAAAGCCAGGCTTTGGCATGACACCCTGCCTTGGTCTTGAGCTCCCTCAGACAATGATATTATGCTTGTCTTTGATGAGAAACATGGGAGGGGTTAGATGCTTTCAGTGCCTGGATGTTTTTTTTGTTTTGTTTTTTTTGCTTTTCTGTTTTTCCTCAGAAAAGCGGCACAATTCAAGGGCATTTTTTAGAGGTCAAACACAAAAGAGATGATCTCTGTAAATGCAGAGGTGAGGGATATGGAATAAAAAATATGACTGCATGAGAGAACAGGCAATACATAATAAACACTTTTTAAATCTTGGTGGGTTGTTGGTTTAACACAACTTTTCTGGACCTTTAGAACCAATGACTACACATATTGGACTTATTTATAATATTTTGCTCTTAGTTGTTTAACTAGTGTTCTTTGGATAAGGCATCTACTATGCCTTGCAAAGGTTTTTATACCTATTGAATGTTTTTTTTACATTACAACCACAAAACATTTATCTATTTATTTGGGGTTACATTTCAGTGTTGAATGAGTTTGCTCTACATTAAAGACACTATGAGAATTGCAAAACCACCACTGTGCATGACCCTGAACTGACCCATCTCCTTGGTGAAACATGGTTGTGGCAACATCAACCTGTTGGAATCGCTTTTCTGAAGATGGGACGGGGATGGTGGTTGGAGTTGAAATGGAATATCACTTTTATATGAGTCAGGAATTTAAAACCCGCCTATGCTTTTCTTTCAGCGCAGTGATGGTAGCCTGTCTCCAGCGGCTAGCAGACTAGAGGCAGCTTACACACTTGACAGGTTGCCTGTTTACCAGTGGGCCAACAGAGGCGCAGAGCAACAACGATGCACATGTCCTCTCTCTTGCTAGAGTGGCTAATTAAGCTAGCTTGCATGACTTTGTATGCCGAAGGGGGGGGGGGGGGGTAAACCCTGCATTTCTGCATTTTATTTGGCTTGTCAGCATCACAGTGAGTTCAAGCATAAATCAAACTCAACCTAAGAATAGTTTCAAGAAAGGAACGTTAAAGTTTTGGATTGACTGAACCAGAGTTGAGACTCATGACAAATATTGTCATGAGTCCATTTGTGGGATGTCGACAGACTCCAACCAAGGAAAAAGTGAAAGTGGAAGAGTTCACTGAAAGTGAAAAACAAATTAGGACCTCTTTATTGTGGCCTTGTTTCTGTAGTAACAAAAAAAAAAAACCTGGCGTTTAAGATGTTTATGCACTTTTTTGATTTTTCCATCATTATATTGTTAATATTATTTTTTATTCCCCATATTTTTGTCATTTTTATGTTAAATTAATTTGGCCAGGTGTTTGTGGCTTTAATTTATGTCTTTTTTAAAAAAAAAATGTATTTCAGTGTCATTTAAGTTTTATACCATCAACCAACCAGAGACTACCTGTTGCCTATATGTGACACATTTACAGTGGTGAGAAATGGTTTATCCTCAGATGACCAGCGATGGTCATGGAACTGGAGGCAACTATTTCAGAAGAAAAAAAAAGATAAGTTCTGATTCTAAATTCATAGAATAATTCTATTATTCATAAGAACACAGCTGCTGTAGCTAAAGCAGGAAGAACAGTTGACAAAAAAAAAAGAACAGAAATGTGAAGGCTTTTATTAACCACTCCTATCAACACAATGGCTCCATTGCTAGAGCAGAAGTAGAGCTGATCATTAAAAATTGTGTAATTATTTTTAATTGTGCTGTTTCCCAACGTATTCAGAGAAAGTTCTTTCAAAAGCAACCCGAGATGTTGTTTTCCCCTAAACAGGGCTAAAAATTACCCATTGCAGTCAGTGGATTCATCATAAAAGTCTTGGTTTGTTGTCTTTCATTTAGGATCTAAAATGCATGAGAATAAGTTTTCTAAGCATTTTTCCCATTCATTTTTAGGACATTGTACATGGTGAATATCACAGACATAAAGCTACATCTGATTGAATTTAAGGTGTATTCTGCACTGACTTGGACATAAATCTCAAATTTTAATATAATTTATTGAGATTTTATGTCAAGAGGAAACCATTATTTTCCTTATACTTCCCAGTCAAGAATTTATTCCTGTCTCTGCAGCAAAAAAAAAAAAAAAAAGAAATCCTTAAGGTCTGTGGTTGTTATGTGACCCTATGTTCAACAGGTATCAATACTTTAGCAAGGCACTATATATGATGAATGTGCCTGTTAGATATAGCAGAATTTCGAGGCAGACTAAAAGGGCTCTGTTGAAGCTTCTTAGGTATTTGCTTTAAAAGTGATATCTCAGTCAAATGCACACACATACTATATATATATATATATATATATATATATATATATATATATATATATATATATATATATAATGAAAAATAGTTAAAAAGCAGTGTCTTAGCAACTGTTGATCTTTTGTCATGAAACTGAACACAGTAGGATTCCATCTTAAACTCCCACAATCATACATTGTGAGAACCAGCTTTGTGATGCTAAAAAACCCACAGGAAAAAAAAAAAAACAAAGAAAAAAACTGAAGATACCTCTCTAAGCCTATAATCCTGCTTCCTAGTGCAGGTCTCGGATGTACTTTTTCAGGTATCTTAGTGTTGCTTCGCTCTCGGATTCCTTCCATTTTCAAAAACTCCTGTTTTTAAGATCATTTTGAAGCATTTCTGGGATTCTTATCACATGCTTTTTTTTTTTAATCAAAAGCCTTTTCTTTATACGCCAAATGACAAAAGGCCACCCCTGACCATGAAATTGTATAGTGGTTAATCCCTATTGATCCTGTGAACGCAAGGACACTATCTTGAATAAAGCGGTTATTCACACAGTGAAGGTAATATTTTTGTTAAGCCTCTTAAATTAAACCTTAAATTCTACTCCCGAGTCACCTTTAAGTGTTTCGTTTCACACATATTGTTTGGTAATGTTGTGAGGTTCTCATAAGTGAACGAGTTTAAATCAAACTGATCAAAGGAACATATGATCACAGTTGAGTGTGTGATTCAGTTTAAAGGATGGAAGTTCAATACAGGTTTATAAATACCCAGTGTTGTGGGTGTATATATTTATTTTTTCACTTATTTTGAGCTGAACGTAATTCTTAAAAAAAACTGCCTCCGTCAACACCAGGATGGATTACAGTAATGCATTTTACACAGTGATCAGTGGGTTCTCCATCACCAGCTGCAAAGTCCACAATACTGCTGTACAACTGCTAACTAGCACAAGTAAACATGGACACATTTCCCCTGTTTTAGCTTCACTCCTCTGGCTGTCTGTACATTACAGCATCCATTTTCAATCTCTTTCATTTGTTTTTGGATCTTTGTATGGCCTAGCCCCGCCTTACCTTTTTCAGCTGCTTGCATCCCTACAAACCTTGGCGCTCTCTCAGATCAGCTGACCAGCTGCTCCTGAGTGTCTCCAAAACTAGGCTTAAGCTCAGGGGGGATCATGCTTTTAGTGCAGCAGCTCCTAAACTGTGGAACAAATTGCCCCTCCATCTCAGACAGGCCTCCTCATTGTCTGTTTTTTAAAACCCTTCTTAAAACCTATCTATTCTCGTTGGCTTCTAACACTTTGTAAAGGGCTTATTTGATCTTCTTTGGTGTATTGATAGTTTTTATCTGATTTTATGTGTCCTACTACGTTTTTGTTTCGTTTCTTGTTTTAATTCGCTCCTGTTCTCAATAGCATCGTTTGTCCGGTCTGAGGCGTGTTAACTCTGCACAGCAGTTTGGTCAACTGTGGTGTTTTAGTGTGCTCTACAGATAAAGTTAGATTGGACTGGACTGGAAAAGTCTTTCAAACTAAAAACATTTGAAAAATATTTAATACAGTTTTAACTATACAGTTTGTTGCAGTTGTTTCGAAGCCAATAACTTAAGCCATTATTGCCTTTTACAATTTCCGATGTTTGATTTGTTTCATCTAATATAGATGGCCTCTGAACTATGTCACAAATGTAACAACCCGTATGTCAAACTGATCATTTGATCAGTTCCAGAAATGAAGGAGTGTCTGCTGAAATTCAGACTTATTTTCATGCAAAAAAGGGCAAAGACACAACTGAATAAGTTCTCCAAATGGGACATTTGCAAATAATGGTAAATATCAGGATCCCCGGGCGTTTGGCTACTTATGGTAGCTGTTTATGTTTTGCATTCTTAGTATTGTTCATCCTTAAATCCTTGTTTCTGTCATTAGCTTTGTTTTCTGTTCAGTATTTATGTTAGTAGGGTATTCTTGTATCTGTTAGATTCAGTTCCTGTGTTAGTCAGCTTCTGTTATTATGCTTTTAGTAGTTCTGTTAGGTATTTCCATTCTGCCTGCCCATCCTTAGTTTAATTAGGTTTTTCCTTCATGTATGTCCATTCATCGCGTTACCTTCAGATCCAGTTCTCCCTCTGCCCCTTTCAGCTCATAGCCCCCCTCCTTTCCTTCTGCTTAACTGCCTTTTACTCATCTCACCTGCGTTCATTTGCTTCACCTGCTGCTCCTCCCGTCGCCCCTCCTATGTATTCAGTCAGCTCAGCCATAACCAGTTGTCAGGTCCTCTGTCAAACTACTCTGTTCTGGTCATCTTGTCATGTTCTTGGTTTCTGCATCCCTTTCGTCCTGTCCAACATATTCTCACTCCCAGCTTGTCAAAAGTTGATGCTTGGACGTGGAGTGCTTACATATCGTTAATCCGATTGCACCTACTGTGACCTCTACACCCTCCAAGTTTGCTACAGTTGCACTTCCTGTTACACCGCAAGGATCTTCTAATGTTTTTTGTGTACACCACAAATAGAAAAAAAACAAATGCAAGGGCGACATTTGTACCGCGCACAGCGAAGTGAACAGTACGTAGCACACTTACTCACATGCTTGCAACGAGGAAGGTAGGCCACCTCCCTTCCAGTGATAAACACAGATTAATCAGTAAGTGCAAAAAGAGCAACACAAACAAGACACTCAGTGTGTCACACACACGCACGCAAAAAGATGCTCAGACTTCCTACAAGCAGCAACACTCTCATCTCTGTTGATCATCATTAATTATTCAAATTAATTCCTAATCACCGCGAAGGGAAGATAGACAAACACTAATTTCCATAGATATTTTCCTCCACTTTTTTTCTTTTTTTCTTTTTTTTTCTTTACTTCACCGACCATTAACCAAGTGATGAATTGGGGCATGATGTTTATTTATTTATTGAACCCGTTTCATTTCCAATGTGTCGCTGCAAGTGTCAAACGCATTCTAATGGTTGTTTTCTTCTTACCTTTTATTTGCCATTAACATTCATTAAAACATCTGGCTCTCTTGAATGAGCCATCTGCGAGCGCTCCTGACTCAAACAAAACATGAATGCTAATCCTCAGAATGTCCATTCAGCGCGCTTCCGCGTCGCTTGCTGCGGATGCTTGGGGATTGTGACACCTACTGCATGCCGGGGCCCGGGTTCTATTTGTTGATCCAAGTGCTCGTTCTAATTATGTACATAAATTCTGAGGCTCCCTTTCGTCAAACTTGTTTATTGTGTTCTGTTTTCCAAAATTATGAGCCGTCAATTTCCATCTCATTCCTTATTAATTCCACCATTATTTAATCATATTGCTTACAGACACGTGCTAAAAAGTCAGCTGAAAAAGCAATTAGAGATCCAATCTGGAATCTGTTTAGAGTTAAGTTTATGAACCATGATGTGTCTGAGTTTGTGAAAGGGAGAAGTAATTATTAATATTACTTTTGGAATTCATCACTCGGTGATGTTGCAGAACACAACACCATATGAGAACTGGCCTATTTAGCATTAAAGGATGAGCAGTCGGATGAAGGAAGAACTGCTTCTCATTTCAATCAGACATATATATTCACACATCCTGCTGATGAACCACATATTACTAACGAGCGCAGATGGAGCATGGTGACTTAAATTTCATTTCACCCAATGGGCTGGTGACCTGAATCGGGTTGTTTTAAGCTTGACTGGCCCATGAAAAGCGACCAGCTGGTCTGAAACCGTTTTTGCGATCACTCTATGCCCCGTACTTAGGCGTTACCCGGCTGCTCTTACTACAACACTCTTCGGTGTTAAAGTTACTGCTGAAAGAAGAAGAATCAACGTGAGATATTTTCAGTATCAGTGAAGTGTTGTCTCTTCATTCCGTATCTCTTTTAGTTTTAGCCATTTTATGTATCTTTGGTATGTGAAGGAGTCGTCTGCCACATGATGTCAATGGAATGTTAGCAATTTTTTTTTAATTTTGAACTTCAGTTTAAGATCTCGGGAAACTTATCTTTACAGCTGGAAATGGCTAAAAACAGTCCAAAATCTGCACTCCATAATCATTCTTTCTTTGTTTTAATACCTTGTTTTACAGCAGCTGTGCCCTCAGACCCAGTTTTTTTTTAAGCTGTATGCTCGGCTGTGAGTGGGACAGCAGAAGGTGAGGGTACATTTTGGATTCATTTCATTTTCATTTGCCTTTTTTTCACCATATAAAACCCCACCGAGAACTAGATCTCCTTTGCAAGAGGGACTTGGGCAGTAAGTCTGCAGCACACATCAAAAGAGTTAACAGATAATCAATTAAACCATTATAACAATCATAAGAAGATAAAAACTAAAAGAAACAAAATAACAATTTAGGATCACTGGCACTAATTAATAGATTATTTTTTTTTAGTTACAAAAGTGCCACATTACATTTCTGTCACATTAAACCTGGGCACCTCCAGTTCCATTCTGCTGCCCCAGTAATAGTTGTGTATGCCCCAGCATGAGGGCTTGTGTTTGGAAGCGTGCATGAGAGAGCATCTGGAACGGGAAGTGATAGAGGAAAAAAAAAAGGGGGGGGGGGGAGTTGTTGGTTGCGCCTGGCAGCCTGAGTTAGCGGCTGCTCCACGCAGCGATAATCTATAAGCATTCCACAAAACAGATGGGCTGAGTTACCTGCAGTCCTGTTGTTGTTACACAACTTTTCAAGCAATAAACCAACACTGTCAGCTCCCCTTTAGCAAGCATTTGATAATGTCTCCCCTTATGGGCCCGCTGAATACTCCTCCTGGTCCTATTGGTTGATGTGCATCCCATCACAAAAGTGGTTTGTCATGGATTTTTTTTAGAAAATATACACACTTTTAGTATAATTGGAGGGGGGGGGGGGTAGAGGGAAGCTGTTGCACCTCCACCTGCTGATGGTCTGCAACCTGTAACACCGTAGAGACCTGTTGCTTTAAAACAGGCCGTCCCACCCTGCTGTACCTTCCGTCAAAAGCCACAAGACTGGCAGCTATGAGGCCGACGCAGATGGTGCACTATCACACGTATCAGATCATCAAACTGATTTCAAGATCACCTGAGTAAATACAACGTGCATATTTCAAATGATTATATTTTTTAAGGGAAACAAAGCTATCCAGTCTGTTCTTATGAGGAACCCCCCCCACCCACCCACCCACCCATCCTAACAACTGGTAGTGCCACCTTTGGTGACAACAACTCACATCAAGCACTTGCCATGAGACGAAACCGAGTCTTACATGGATGCCGAAGAATGTTGGCCCAGAATTCTAAGAATTGTTGCAACTGAGTCACATTTGAGGGTTTGAGCATCAATCCCCAGTTTCAAGCCGCAGCATCTCAGTCAGACTTTGACTAGGCCGCACAAAACCTTTATCTTTTCAGGAATTGTGAGGAGATATTTTACAAAATGGACATAAATGTCTGTCTTTTGATGTTCAAAGTTGGAAGAGCTAGACCTGGAGTTTTAATAGAAGTGGAATATGGTTTTAAAAACATTTGACCCGGAGGGGATGAATAAAAACTGGAAAACGCATAAGACTAGGGTGGAGGTCTACCAACCAGCCAGATAACTGCTATTCTACTTTGTGTTGGTTTACTGCATGAATTGTGAACAAAATACGATGAAGCATGTAAAACGTGTGAAAAGGTTCAAGAGGTATAATAAGTTTTGTAATAAGTTTGATAGGTTGCACCCTTTATAGCTACTGTTTAGAACACTGGTGCATCTTTATTCAAAGGAAGTAAGGTTGTAACACCCTGGGAACACCTTAAAATGACCTAAGTTACAATTGTGAGACACCACCAGTCTGTCCAGGCAGATGGCAATGCCCTGTATAGATGAACTATTTCAGGGAGGCCTATGGTCTAACCCTAGTGTCCGACAAGCGGGGGCTTCTAATTCAGCACTCCTAAAACAAACTTTTTCTGAACACTTCATACAAAGCCACACTTTTACCTGAGATAAAACTCTGAGCTGATTTAACCGAAAGCAAGCAGCTAATGTTTGCATGCTGAAATGTTGAGCGAGCTGTTCTTCAGCGGAGTGTTCAAAAAAAAAAAAAAAAAGACCATTGAAATAATCCTCAGATGTAATCAGGGTCTCACTGTGAAAGCCTATTTCTTTCTTGTCGCTCCCATTATGGGTGTGGCTTTTATGCGTTACATTTTGTTCGGCATTACACTCCCCATTGGTTAGAAAGTGACAAAGGGCCTCCACACTCTATTAAAAGCTCCCATTAAGTCTAATGAAACAACGTTTCTGTCTCACAGAGCTTTTCGTGAGGCCATATCAAGCAAGAAATAACAGCATAAAGAGCTCGGCTTGTTCCATCGCGGTTTCCTTCCTTTATGTCTTCCTTTCAGCAGTCAGTGATTAAATTGGGCTTCGTGTTTAGGGCACAGGCATATTAGTCACTGCATAATGCTTATGTTATATTTGACAAGGCTAGCTTATATAAAGGCATTATGTTTCCACTGACATGGCTTACCACTTCTGCTGCTTGTGTCATTTAATTTATGTTCCTGGTAAAACAAAACGTGGACCCATTGTTTAATACTAGCATTTTAATATAGGTTCCAAAATGGATATAGATTTATCTGAAGTGTAAAGAAAGTACATGTTAAATCTTCTCCCTTGTTACTGAATAAAGAAAAACTGCAATGGCAGATTGAAGATATGTCAAACACATGAAACCCTATAATTTAAAAGGGCTGTATTTAATTTTTATTATAGATTGAACAGAAAACCCCTGACTTTATTTGTGCCCTAATAATTGAGACTGAGCCCCACATTTTAAAATATATGTATATATTAACAAGCAGCAAAGTGAACTCACCAGAGTTTGGATCCACGGAAAAATACGGCTGTCCGTCCAGGATGCTGTAGATGAGCTTAGCGCTGTTCCCGTACACCGGATCATCGGCATCTGTGGCTGTTACCCTGGTAACCGGGGTACCTGTGGTGCAGGAGAACAGAGTTACGAACAGCAGCTCTACAGGCAATCAGATCTGCCTCGCTGTACTTTAAGATGCGGTTGCGCTGAGCCAATCAGGATGAGCCGATTGGACACAATGTGGGGTTGATTGGTCAAATGTCTGGACCCTGCTCATTGCATTGTGTTTCAAGCGAAGAACTAAACTTTTTGGCTTACTTTATAAGAAGGAAAAAAGTTGCAATTTATCTTCCAGTCATCAGTGGAAAGAACAACATGGCCGAAAGTGAAGGATGTGGTAACGTCTGGGTTGATTGGCGATCTGACCCCCTTCAATGCCAAGGGTTTCAGGATAATGAAGCTACATGCTGGTATACATGCTTATTCCTAAATTACCACCATACTATAAATACATCATTTGTCAACAAAAGAAAATATAACATGTAATAATAAAAACATATGTAATGATTTAGAAGTGACAATAATTTTGTGAATACTTAATTCAATATGTTGAATGAATAGTTGATTATTTCAGTATTTTTTCCATCCAGGATCAGGTTGCACGGGTTACAGCAACGTCAGGGGAACCCAGACATCTTTTTCTCAAGCTCTTCCACTAATCTATCCATCTAATTGTGGCCGATCTGAATGTATGGGACATGGGAGTGATGGCCTGGTGGTTCTTCTGGGTCCCTGAGCAAGACCCTTCACCACAGATTGCTCCCTGTTCGCTTCTCAGTGTGGCAGCGCACTGCTCCCTAAGCGATTGGTTAAATGCAAAGGAAAATTTCATCTCTGAGGGACTATAAAGGAATTGCTTGTGGGGAACATTGCAGGACACATTAGCACCATTATGATGACGTCATACATTTTAAGATAAGATAAGATAAGATAAGATAGGCTTTATTGATCTCACAGTGGAGAAATTCATGTGTCACACATTGGCTTAACAAGCAAAGAAGGTGCCAAAAGGAGGAAAAGGTGCATAAGGTACATAAAGTGTGTCCACATATATACAGTGTATCCAAAAACAAAAAAAAATACAAGCATAAAATAATTTCACTGAGATCACACATTACATTAATCAGTCTCTGCTTTGCCTAAGCATAACCCCTACAAAAACATAATCTAACCTTTTCTTAAGTTACTGTTAAACCTTAAAAAAGTTTCATAAAATTGTTCCAAGTTTTTTTTTGTTGTTGTTACCTCACAATCTTAGAAAAGATTGACCTTTTTTTAAACCTTATTTAAAAAAAAAATAGCTTAAAGTAAAATATTATTTAAGTTGAGTTTGACTGCTGTACCTTGTCTGTCTTTATTCTGGGGTGACCGTGGTGCAAGAGTTAGGGAGTTCGTCCTGTAACTGGTGGGTTGCCGGTTTGATCACCTGACCTTCTCAGTCTTGTGTCCTTGGGCAAGACACTTCATTGAATGCTTGTGGTGGTCAGAGGGCTCAATGGCGCCGATATATGGCAGCCCCCAGGGCAGCTGTAGCTACTAACATAGCTCACCACCGTCAGGGTGTGAATGGGTGAATGACTGGCTGTAGTGTAAAGCGCTTTGTAGGTCGTCAGACTTGATAAAGCACTATACAAGTATTGTGGGTAATATCTATCTATCTATCTATCTATCTATCTATCTATCTATCTATCTATCTATCTCTCTCTCTCTCTCTCTCTCTCTCTCTCTCTCTCTCTCTCTCTCTCTATATATATATATATATATATATATATATATATGTGTGTGTATATTAGATTATTTCATACTTCTTGTGTGGGAGTGAATCTAGAAGTACTTTAAACTGTCACCATGGATTGTCAATTAGCCCCAAACATCTGATTAAATAACAAACACCAAGTCAATTTCAAACTAATCAACATGAGAAAATAAATATTTATTTGATGGATTATGTTCATGTTTATTCACATTTTAATCTTCAATTACACATTTAAATAGTCCGTCCATCCATCCGTTTTTCAACACGCTTATCCCTATTGGGGTTGCAAGGGGTGCTGGTGCCTATCTCCAGCTGTCAATGGGTGAGAGGCGGGGTACAACCTGGACAGGTCGCCAGTCCATCACAGGGCCACACTGAGAGAAACAGGACAAACAACCATTCACACACACACTCACACCTAAGGAGACATTTAAATAATTACTTAATATTTTTATTTTATTTCAGAAGGTATCCATTTCTTTAACAATACCTATTCCCAGTAGCAGAAATCTGGTTCTTTAATATAACAGCTTTATTATGTTTGTCAAAAATATGCAAGGACCTTCATCAATATTCCATCTGCAGCAAGTGCTTCAGGCAAATCAGGAAAGAGATTAGTGCCCATTCAGTCCACCTTTCAGAGCTGCATTATCCAGTATCTGGAGGGAAAAAGCACTCAAAATCTGAATTTAAATATATTATTAACCCAATTAAACCCAACCAGTTTTGAGTCGCAGTGACCTACCTCTTCAATAGTCAGGGTAAGGATGTGAGTTTGAGACAGAGAGAGAGAGAGAGAGAAAAGAAGCTGACAGTCTGATAGTGGGCAACATGCTGGCAGGAATACTGTGGATAGTATGGTAATTGTTTCTCTGAAAGATGTTTAGAGGTGTTCTGACAACAAAGGGAGATGTCCCTCATTGCAGGCGGTGCGGGTCCTGCCACAGGCAGCTAAATCTGTTCACTGCAGATGAGGTGCCTTGTACAGACGCGTGCCAGGTATGAGTTTTGGTTCCAGCACTGTGATTCAAGGAGTTCAAAAATGAATAAAAAATAGGTGAAAATGGCTTGGATCATGTGTCTATGAAGATTAAAATTACATTTAATTTTTTATTTTTTTATAAAAACCGATTTAATAAACCTACTGAAAAATATGTCTATGTACTGTACAGCACACAGACTTAAAGCTATAGTAGGTAATCCTGTTCAGAAACACTTTTTGTTATACTGGGTAAAATGTTCCTTCCATCCAGAAAGCAGTCAATATATTATGGATTCAGAAAAAGGAGGTAAAAAAATCTCTGTGGGAGCTGCAGGCCTGTAAAAACTCTGACCGATCCTGTCATTCTGTCCGAATGGTAAGAACCAATCATTGTCCGGGGGGATCACCTTATCTATTGGTTGTCCCACATGCCAATCATTCTGACACACTCATGTAACGCTTATGCGCATGCACATTCCTTGTTAGTTTCTGCTTTCTGGCTGCGCAGGCGCACTTCTAGTGTTTATGTATCTGGTTAGCTTAGCGGTTAGCTTCGGCATTAGCCATTCTTTGTAGCTTTGCTGCTCTCACCACACATTTTGAACATTGCTGAGAGTCGCAAGAAGCAAACTGCATACAAGTTTATGAGAAAAAGAGGAAGGCCTCAGTAGAATTAAATAAAACCAGAGTGGATTTGGGAGATGTTTTCCTGAGTTTCCTCCGAAGTGCGGAATAGCAGGTAAGATGGCTATGCGCATGAGCAGTTATTCAAAAAGTGACTTTAGTTTCTTACTTGCATTTCTGGAAATATCACCCACTCTACCTTTGATACTTGGTTTGCATGAATTACTGCATCAATATGGCATGACCTGGACATGGTCAGTATGTGGCTTTGCTTTAAAACGTGCCCTCGAGTTTTCTGTTTTGTGTTCATCATCTTTCTCTTCACAATACTGCATATATTCTCATGTGGGCCAGGCTGTGTTGCTGACCAATCCAACACAGATGTTTATCAAAGCAGGTACTAGTACATTTAGCAGTGTGGATAGGTACCAGGTCCTACCAGAAAATAAAACCAGCATCTCCATAAACCTTGCCAGTAGAGAGAAGGTTGAGTTTGACTTTGGTCTGATAAAACAGTGGGCCAACACCTAAAGACGACCTGGCTGCATAAACCATTACTCACAAGGGACACGTTACATAGGGCCTAAAACAAATGTGTGCCTCCACACTCTTCCTCACTGGGGACCTTGATGTAATGCAAAATTAGTTTTTGTGATAAGTTTCTGACATTGTCTCTGGCTCAGCAGTGAATCAACCCAAGGAAAACAACAGTACTAGCCATGGATACGCCTGTGTCTGGTGGCTCTTGAAACACTGACTCCACCCACGGTTCACACATCATAAATCTTCCCCAAACTCTCAAATAGCGTTTGCTTCACAATCCTCTCAAGGCTAAAATTATGTGTGTTGCTAGTGCACCATCCTCTAACACACTTTTTCCCTCCATTGAACTTTTATTCTATGCCGTATGCAAAACTCTGTCAACAGCAAGCTTATTTTTAAATTGTGTATCAAAATAATTTTGTTGCATTCATTTAATGTTTACATTCTCTGAAAAACTCATAGTCTTTCAAATTTAAAGAAGAAAGAGCTTGAAATAAATGACTGTATGTGTAATGAATCTATATTAGTTTCACTTTCCGAATTGAATAACACAAAACTATCTTTTTGGTTATATTTAAATATATATAATTTTCTGAGCCATAACTACAATCTAATTACAAGGATTCAACCATCTTAAGTAGGCAAAATACAAAAAAGAGGATATTTTAATTCAAAATAAAACACTTTGTTCACCATTTAACCGCCCAAAAACAGAATGCCCTTATCTTCAGCAGAACAACACAAAAGATAAATTCCACATTCATGCCGCAGTTTTTTTTTTTTTTTCACTTACCTACACAACCAGTTTACTGTGCCGTCAGCTACACGTGTCAAAGATTGATTAATAGTCACCGCCGTGTCTGCGGTATTGTAACAGCAAAACAGAGCAAAAGCCACCTTTGCACTCTAACTGGAGTAGCAGTTTCACTGTTGCAACCCAATTATTTCACAGTGAGGGAGCCTCAAGTGGTCCTCTGAGACAAAGGTGTTCCAGTAATTCATAGACTTATGATGACCCACGCTGTTGTGTTGCCAAAGCTTACCGTGTAAATTTCATACCGCTTGTATGCCTTGCTTTTTGCTGTGTTTTAAATCAGCGCAGATCAATGTGCTGTTTTTCGTTTTGTTTCTGCCTGCTGCACTGTAGTGATGGTAAAAAGAAAGCAAAGAAATATATTAGGGCATATCAGCTGCTGAGTTTTTCCTTTTGGCTCCAAATAAAGTTGAAGTGCCTAGCTCTATGTAAAACAAACAATGAACCTTCCACCCATTCATTATCAACAGAATCAGCACAGTTGTTATCGAAATATTTCATGTTTTTAAATTCATGTCTATAAGTCCATGTCTATAGCCTTTAGGTTTTCTTTTAGACAGTGATGACTATGTTAAGTCATCACTGTCTCACTAAGTCCCTAACAGCCCCACTGTCATGACTCTGCCTTTGTGTTTAGGAGAAAAAAACACTTCCTTTGGCAGATAACCCTGCAGCATTGTCTCCATACCCATTTGATACATACTTCAGCATGCAGAATGCAATTACCATCTAACTAAGCAGTCATTGATTTTTGGAACATGTCAAATAACTCTGGGTCATTATCTTCATAATTCTGAGATAGTATACACATAATGTATATACCCCACTATTGGGAATTCATGCAAGTGGTACTAAAATGTTGCAGCAACTACCTGAAAATAAATCCTAATCTCATGCAATGCTATGCAGATGCTCTGTCTGCACTGATGAAGATTTGTTCAAAAACATAACGAAAAAAATCAAAACAAGTAGATTCCTGGTTTTTGCAAAAATATTGCTAAAATATAGTCTTGTCTCGTTGACAGTCAGATTACTGTTTGCCAATGCACACAGCGACGTAGAAATAATTTTTTGGAGACATGTCCTGTGGTCTGACAGAATGTTTGGCCATGACCATTGTTACATTTGGAGGAAGAAGGGGGAAGCTTTCAAGCCTGAGAACTCCATCCCATCTATGAAATACAGGGGTGCCAGCATCATGTTGTGGGGTTGTTTTACTGCAGGAGGGACTGGTGCACTTAACAAAACAGATGGAATCGCGAGAAAAGAACATTATGTGGAAAATCTGAAGCAACATAGCAGGACATCAGCAAGGGAGTTGAAGCTTGGGCGCAAATGGGTCTTCCAATGAAGACCGAAGCATACAGTCAAACTATTCACAAAGTGGCTTAAGGACAACAAAGTCAATGTTTCAGAGGGGCCAAAACAAAGCTCTGATAAGCTCTGATATCAATCCTATAAACTCTGTCCCCTTTAGGGACAGAGTTGAAAAGATGTGTGTGAGCAGGGCGACCTGAAAACTTGGCTCAGTTCCACCAGTTCTGTCAGGAGGAATGGGCCAAAGTTCCTGCCAACTTTTTTGAGAAGCTTGTGGAAGGATATCCAAAATGTTTGACCCAAGCCAGACAGTTTAAAGGCAAGGGTACCAAATATTAACCAAGATGTAAGGAAACTTCTGACCTTCAAGAAAGTAAGAAAACAATGTCTTAAACGTGATTGCTCTTATTATTCTGGCATTAAGACAATAGAAACAATTTTGATAGTCCTACCTGATCTAAGACAGGAAAGGTTTATTCAGGTTGCATGCCTGACAGTGAGAGAAAAACAAGCCATTGTGTCTTAATATATACTGTGAACATAGCTTTTTATTTTTCTTTATTTAACCCCCGGTTCAGTTCCACATATTTTAAGAACCACCATTGAGGCACCAGTCACATAGGCCTCCAGAGTTGCAGACTCTTATACTAAACTAGCCTGCTGACAGTCAAAACTGCTTTTGCTTGATTTAAATGGAGGTCTTTCAAACGGTTATCCACTACAGTTATTACAACAACTACTCTCAAACAGAACCTCACTGTTAAAAAAAAAAAAAAATCACTTTGACACCTGACATAATATGCTGAAATTTCCTCCAAAGGTGTTTATTTAGTCGGTAAAATTTATAATCAGCTGTTTAAGAGAATTTAAAGGGCAACAATTACATTATCTGCATCCCACAAACGTGTGCTTTAATCCAAATGGGAGACTTTTTATTGCATTTTCAGGAAGCAAATTATATCTTCTGTGTCATATGTGTTTGCCAATTGTCAAATGAATCAAATGAACGGCAGCAAAGGAAATTGCACCGCCCCATTCTGAGAGATACAGAGTCTAATCTGTATTAGCTTTAAAGTTGAACTGCTGCTGCCACAGAAAGAGAGCCATCTATGCCTTCCTAATTATGAAAAGCACCTTAGCCCTTCTACAGTGTGTTGGACTATTGCATTCTGGCTTAATAAATTCAGTTACACTATGGATTGAAGTGTGGAAAGAGGGGTTCAGGAAAAAAAAAAAAACAGTTGAATCAGCGAAGCATGAAATAACTCCCTCTTTCTTTCCCTCCCACAGGGGTAAAATGTTCTTCGCTGCCCCTGATAACATATAAAAAAGAGGGATTAGGAAAGCCAGTGTTTTGGTGCTATTTCAAATCAGTGCAGATTAGCTTGTCTTTTCTAAATGATGATCCAGAGAAAATTCAGGGACACTGCTGAGAGGGATGCAGCTGTCGGCTGCACAATGGGCACACGAACTGGACTGTAGGAGGAATATTGTCTCTGGCTTTTATTTGAAGCCTGTAGCACTGTGGCGATTACAATAATAGCAACACAACACCTACAATATAAACTTCCAGGGATGAAAAGCTGAATGGTTGATTAAAAACAAAAGCTGTGCAGAAAACAACTAGCTATATGCCATGGCTAGGAAAGAAAAGTCGAACATGGATAAAAACATGTTTCCTGTCTGGAGTAAAGCTTTCATCTGCCTGAAGACATGATGACATTCTTATCAAAATTATACTGTATTTTAAAAAAAGTGTTTGACCCCTTACATATTTATTTTTTCCTTTTTTTCACACTTTAATGTATCAGGTCATCAAGCTAATTTTAATTTAATTTAACAAAGAGCTGTTTCCACATGATGATTTCGTTTATTAAGGGGGACAAAAGATATACCAAAGCACACTGACCCTCTGGGTGAAAGTAATTATCCCCTTTTTAAATCATGAATGAACTTTGATTAAACTTCTTTTTTTTTTTCTTTTTTTAGAAAGCTGTTCTCAACTTCACAAGCAAAACTCATGGCTTGATTATTATTTGACCTGCTGTTACAATAAATAATTAGAATAGAAAATTTTAAAAAGAAAAGCAACACATTCTGCAAAAGAAAAACTATAGAAAAATAAAGTAATTGACATCTGATAGTCTGGAAAAGGTTACAGAGACATTCTTGGACAGATGGACGCCAACTCAAAGTTAGAGTCACTACCCGTAACAAAACATGCAGCAGTTGTGAACCTTCTCAGGAGAAGCGAGTCTACCAAAATTAATCCAAGAGTACATCAGCAATCCAACCAGGAGGTCACAGAATGACCCAGAATAATATTTAAGCTGTCCAGACCGAGAATGTCCTAGCTAAAGTCTGGACTCCAATCTAATTCAGATATGCTAGTATAACCTTAAACATACCATCTGATTGAGCAGAGAGTCTGGGTACCGCAAGCCCAATGTTTAGCTAATTCTCTGAACATTCATGAAGAACTGGGACAATGACCTCAGGGATCTAACACATGCAGAAACTCAGTAAATCAGAAATTTAGGGTGGGGCTAGGCCAATAAGAGCTTTAAGAAGTTCCTCAGATCCTCCCTCCCCTCAAGCTAAGAGTCTGGGTGTCGTCCTTAATAGCACATTCTCTTCTGAAAGTCATGTTAAAAGCTTTATCCGGTTTGCATTTCCTTCTTCGAAACATCAACCATCAACCTCTCAAAACCACTCAAAAACTTCAGCTTGTCCAGAACACATCCCTCCTTTCCTTAAACACCTTTAATGGACACCCATCAACTAGTCTGCTGATTACAAGATTCTCCTCCTCACTTTCAAAGCTCTCAATAACTTTGCAACGTCTTTACTCAGGGGTCACCTCTGTCATTACACCCAAAACTCTTGGCTCTTCCTTTTTGTTACACGCTTCTCAACCATGGGGTCCAGAGCCTTCTCCTGCACAGACCCCAACTTGGGAACTCTCTCCCACATTACATTCTTGACTAGGATTCTCTGTCATCAATAAAATATCAGCTGAAAAGGTACTTATTTAAACTTGCTTATTCTGTCTAATCTTATTATTTGTGATACTAATAGTTGTGTTTGATTTTATTATTTTCTCCTATATTGTTTTATTATTTGTCTATTTAATTGTTGCTGTGTTTTTGTTGTTTCGTGACCTTTAGTGACTTGAACATGGCTGGATGCTTTTTGTTTTGGTCAATGCCTCAATTCTAGGGATGTTTTATAAGCTTTAAATGTCTTATCCCTGATCTGTCGGTTGTGTTCTTTGGTCTTCATGATACTGTTTGTTCTCTAATGTTCTCTAAAAAAAACACTGATGTGTCAGTAGAACAGCTGGTTTTATACTGAGATTAATTGACACAGGTTAACTCTATTAACTGTCTTCTTTCCAATTCAATTCAATTTAGTTTATTTATATATTGCCGATTCATGTTACATGTCATTTCAAGGCACTTTACAAAGTCAGTTCTATTGATTCATCCCAACAGATTGGTTAAAAGTTTTCAGTTGAAGGAAACTGAACAGATTGCATTAAGTTATTGACTTGCAGCATTTACCATCTCCTGAAAGAGCTCGTATAGAGACAGTGGACAGCTGCTTGCATTGTGTTGCTGACCTTGCTGCAATCCCCCATATTTAGCATGCATGTAGCAACAGTGGAGAGGAAAAGTCCCCTTTAACAGGACGAAACCTCCAGCAGAACCAAAACCAGGTTCAATGTGATCAGCCATCTGCCAACACCGCCTGAGGTTTTGAGAAGACTGAGCATACACTTAAAAGGTAGACAGAACCGCTGATCCAGGAGCACTTTCTATGTGAGGAAAAAGTGAAAGGGTAACGGCAGTACTAGCTTCATTGGTGACTTCATCTAGGAGAGAAACACAAGCTCTGAGTATGTTTCCAAGTCTAGAGGATGAAAGACAACAAAGACAGTTAGTTGCAGTGAAAGCTCAGTCAACAGCGATGTCTAGGAGAGAGACAGGACTCAACACTGAAAGACAATGCCACGTGTATCATCTATAGAAGGACAACATGGATCTGTTGGCGGCAGCACCTCAGTCAAGCCCCCCCCCCTCCATCACAGTGTCACAGCTAAACAGACTGGCCAGATTAGCCACTATGAAGAGAAAGAAAACCTTAAGAAACATGCTCTATTGGGTTTATTTTATTTAGTGACATCAGAATAGAAGGGGCCTAAAATAAATGCACACCGATCTTTAATGATCTATATATTTATGTATTATGTATTTATATATTTATACACACACACACACACACACACACACACACACACACACACACACGTAAGAACCAAAACCAGTAATGGGAAGAGGTGTGTATATATATATATATATATATATATATATATATATATATATATATATATATATATATACATGCAACTTTTTCTATGTTGGTTCTTACATGAATAAATGTGGAGAAAGTGCGAGCAGTATGAATAATTTTGACTGTAAACTCCACTTATAGCGAGCCTCTCCCTGTCAGATTTGGATTATGCCCCCACCCACCCTCCGCAGGGTGACACACATTGGGCATTTATGGAAATACAGCCTGCCGTTATGGTTGTTTACCCATGCTAAGTGTAACGTCATTAATCATGCGCTGAAGTTTACAGGATTTAATGCCACAGCAATAACTTAAACACACATCATTTTCAAAGGATGTCATTACTGTACATAAACCATTTACATCAAATTTACAGCTGCTGTTTGTTGCTTCAAGGGCATTCGGCGGCTAAAGGGGCTTCATAATAAAGACATGGGGGTCTAGCCTTATGTTCTATCAGCCGACAGAAATAATAGCGCCAACGCTTCCCATTTACTCTGTACACTGGCTCTGTGATAGGAAATCAATAGGTATCTTTCCTGAACCAGAGAGGGCGTAAATTGGGAGGGATACAGCTCGATGTGACACACAATGGCCAAGGAAGGACACTGCAGCTTATTTCTGTGGCACATTTTCATCCTGCAGCACAGCTTCATCTGTTATGGCCTGTTTATTTCCTGCAGTAGTATAGCAGGGATAATCAAACAGGGGGGAAGTCATAAAGACTTAGCTTTGAGCCATCAGGATGCTCATTTGCAAACACTTACTTTACACTGCAGGGTGGCAGAAAAAGGAAATGAATTTGCTAATTAGGCAGTGCAGTCTCTGCAGCTTCATCTCCAAATTCTGTTTTTTTATTATGTTTCCCAATGTTTTTTTTTTTTTCCAGATATATTTGTAGATATTAATGTGAAAAGCACAGACAAGAAATATTTGTAGATCTATTCAGAAAAACATAAAGTGTTATAGTGAATTATTTTAATTAAAACCTTCACATTTCATTATAATTCCATTTTATAAGCATAATTGTCTACAAAGCATACAGTGATGCTTTTTAAACTCCCTACACGCATGTCGATTCTTTCTTCTTTAGATTGGAGAACACAATATGTCTTTTTTATGTCCTCAGGATTTGCTTATACAAGTCAGCAAAGTGCATCACGGGGAATCACTCCCAGCTCAAGCACCGGCCTACCTAAATCACTCCAAACGACGTGTCATTACAGTTCATTTACTAGCACTGGAACGCAACAACTCTCCTTCACAACCTTCTGTCCAGCGAGCACTGCAACACTGTAGCGTCACCACTCCCCTCAGCTCGGACGTGGCTCAGAGGCATGAAGGGTGGAAGACAGGAGGGGGGCATTCAAATGTATGCAAGCACTGAGCCATAGAGAAAGGATATCACTGAGGCATGAGCAGGGCTATGGGCTGCATGAGACTTAGGGCTAACAGTTCCCCGCTGTGAGCCTACCTGGATAAAACAATACTGTTTATGTCTGACTGGCTTTACACTGCAGGGGTCGGAGAAGAGAAGGAGAAACACGGGGAGAAATGAGCACAGGGGCAGAGGTGTACAGGCATGTGCAAAACAGCTCTGAATAAGTTTTCAGTTTTTTTTTTTTTGTTTTTTTTTGTTACAGACCAAAGGGACAATACAAAATTACCCATGGCTTTCATATTTTTAACAAATAAGAACCTGAAAAGTGTGATGTGCATTTGTATTCACCCCCCGTTGGATATCCCTAAATAAAATGCAACCGGTTGCCTTCAGAAGTCGCCCTATTTGTGAGTAGAGTTCATTTGTGTGTGTAATCTAATCTCAGGCTTTAGTGGAATTTGCTACAAAGGTACTACACCTAGATCAACGTGCAGGTCCGTCCGTCCGTCCGTCTTCTTCCGCTTATCCGGGGTCGGGTCGCGGGGGTAGCAGCTTCAGTAGGGAGGCCCAGACGTCCCTCTCCCCAGCCACTTGGGCCAGCTCCTCAGGAGGAATCCCAAGGCGTTCCCAGGCCAGCCGGGAGACATAGTCCCTCCAGCGTGTCCTGGGTCTTCCCCTGGGCCTCCTCCCGGTGGGACGTGCCCAGAACACCTCACCAGGGAGGCGTCCAGGAGGCATCCTGACCAGATGCCCGAGCCACCTCAACTGGCTCCTCTCGACGTGGAGGAGGAGCGGCTCTACTCTGAGTCCTCCCCGGATGACTGAGCTCCTCACCCTATCTCTAAGGGAGAGCCCAGACACACTATGGAGAAAACTCATTTCAGCCGTTTGTATCCGGGATCTCCTTCTTTCGGTCACGACCCAAAGCTCGTGACCATAGATGAGGGTAGGAACGTAGATCGACCGGTAAATCGAGAGCTTCGCCTTTTGGCTCAGCTCTCTCTTCACCCCAACGGATCGGTACAGCGCCCGCTTCACAGCAGACGCTGCACCAATCCGCCTGTCGATCTCCCGCTCCATCTTCCCCTCATTCGTGAACAAGACCCCAAGATACTTGAACTCCTCCACTAGGGGCAGCACATTCTCCCCAACCTTGAGAAGGCACTCTACCCTTTTCCGGTTCAAGACCATGGTCTCGGATTTGGAGGCACCGATTTTCATCCCGGCCGCTTCGCACTCGGCTGCGAACCGCTCCAGTGAGAGCTGTAGATCACGCCCTGATGAAGCCAATAGGACCACGTCATCCGCGAATAGCAGAGACGCCATCCTAAGGCCACCAAAACGGATCCCCTCAACACCTTGGCTGCGCCTAGAAATTCTGTCCATAAAAGTTATGAACAGAATCGGTGACAAAGGGCAACCTTGGCGGAGTCCAACTCTCACCGGAAACGAGTCCAACTTACTGCCGGCAATGCGTATCAGACTCTGACACCGGTCGTACAGAGACCTGACAGCCCTTATTAAAGGGCCCGGTACTCCATACTCCCGGAGTACCCCCCACAGGATCCCTCGGGGGACACGGTCGAATGCCTTCTCCAGATCCACAAAGCACATGTAGACTGGTTGGGCAAACTCCCATGCCCCCTCAAGAATCCTGCTGAGGGTATAGAGGCTGGTCCAGTGTTCCACGGCCAGGACGAAAACCACACTGCTCTTCCTGAATCTGAGATTCGACTATCCGACTGACCCTCCTTTCCAGAACCCCTGAATAGACCTTACCAGGGAGGCTTAAGAGTGTGATTCCTCTGTAGTTGGAACACACCCTCCGGTCCCCCTTTTTAAATAGGGGGACCACCACCCCAGTCTGCCAATCCAGGGGAACTGCCCCCGATGTCCACGCAATGTTGCAGAGCCGTGTTAACCAACACAGCCCCACAACATCCAGAGCCTTAAGGTACTCAGGGCGAATCTCATCCACCCCCGGGGCCTTGCCACCGAGGAGCTTTTTAACAACCTCGGCAACCTCAGCCCCAGAGATGGGAGAACCCAACCCAGAGTCCTCAGGCTCTGCTTCCTCAATGGAAGACGTGTTGGTGGGATTAAGGAGGTCTTCGAAGTATTCCGCCCACCGACGCACGACGTCCCGAGTCGAGGTCAGCAGCACACCACCCCCACTGTAAACAGTGTTGGTACTGCACTGCTTCCCCCTCCTGAGACGCCGGATAGTGGACCAGAATCGCTTCGAAGCCGTAAGGAAGTCTTTCTCCATGGCCTCTCCGAACTCTTCCCACGCCCGAGGTCAACATGCAGGTGACATAAGCAAATGTAGAAATATATAATATGGAAGAAACACTACAAATGCAAGTTGTGTGAGAAAAATAGAAGAATGGATAAGAATGACATCTACTTGCAGGGGAAGAACAATGTGGCAGGTATTTATATGTGCATTATCAGAGATCAAACAGCATCATGAAGAACAAAGTCCAGCAGAAGTTTAACGTCGTTGTATGTTAGAAAACATCCCCAAATTCAAATTACTCAAAAGCACTCTTCAACCCATCATCTCAAAAAGAAATAAGCAGAGGGGCAGAGGGGTACAGCCATGTGTAAAACAGCTCTATTTGTATTTTTTTTTTTTTTTGTTACAGACCAAAAGGTCTGATGGAAAAAGGTTTTCTTATGATAAAGGACCTTTTTTTAGGATAGAGAAAGTGGATCCTAATGCTTTCAGGATTTTGTATTACTCTTATAATCATATTTGGTACTTAAAAACATTTCTTTTAGTATTTACAGGCTTTGGCATCATTATTTCTTTCTCTAATCTTTCTCCTCTCCTTTGCAGTTCAGCGGAACACAGCAATCCCCGGAGGCTGCCAGGATTCTGATGGGTGAAGCAATTAACAAATTAACTCAGTTTTCTTTTTCACACAAGAACCAGCAAAGAACATTATGCTTATATGAAGCACTAACTAGAAATACCGGGACTAAAGCTGAATCATCGACTTATTGTTCGTCTTAACCTATATACTAATGTCTGCACTGAAGCACAGCTAGGCCCTACAGGAAGTGACAAAAGTAGATTTTAAAAATCTGTGTGTGTGTGTGTGTGTGTGTGTGTTCAGGAGAACCCTGGCATGGCAGAAAACATCAGTTCTAGACCCAGATGCTGTGGCTACTCCTGTTTTTTTCTGAAACACTGGCATGCCACTCAAAAGCACAAACTGCGGCCAAGAGCCCTGCATGGGTTCGGTTCAGTTCACTCGAGTGACTTCACATCTTTTTACAAAAAACATTTCACAACAGCTAGAACATAATTGCTGCCTCTTTCTTATAGCAGGAGTGGGGACATGATCTTAAAAAGTGTAGGAGAAAAATGCAGGACAGTAACTGCTTGGACATGTCCAACACTCACTTACCCAGCATACTCCTCTCCTTTTGCCTTTCCAGGTCAGAAAGATAGCGTTCCAACCATTCTTTTTTTTTTTTTTTCTAAAATGGCTGGTCTGTGTGGCTGGACTGTCCCCAGACAGCGCCACTGCGGTGACAGGAAAGTGATTATGTATTGATCATGATCACATAGACACCGGTGTAGCTCCCCCTCCAGCTGTGGGCTGAGAGGATAATAGCTCAGACGTGAAGACTGACAGCCAATCTCTCCAGGCAGAGCTGCCAGCTCTATTTTTGGATGGTCCCACCTATGTGATTGAAATGCATGCGCACGGATCAGGGGGAGCAACGCCTGAATTAAGAGACGATTAGCCGAGCGTGGCGTTGGGAGTGTCGTCGAACACCAAGTGTAGCTCTGTGGTATAGCGCTAAAGGGCCAAACTCTCGCCGCCAACAAAACTGTTGTAACGAGGCGGAGAAAACAAGTGTATGAATCCATCCCTCCATCCAGCTACCCGTTCATCCATCCATCTATCCCTCCGTCTCCTTTGGTCTGCTCTCACATAGGAGGGAGAAGATGACACACTTGGAGCGCCGCCGGTTGATTATCCCGCTGCAGTCCAAGCCAGTTTTAGATTTCTTGGCTTGCAGATGGGCATTACAATGCAGTTGGGCATTAAGGGAAACCCTAAAACAAATGAGCACGCTCATAAACAACTGGCAAGTTTGCACTTGCCAGTTGTTTATGCCAGCACAGCCTGAAACGTCCCGTCCCCTCCATGTGTAACAATTTCCACCCGTTTACATACAGCCCAGCTGCTGACTGAAACGTCACAAAAAATGGGATATGCCGATTCTAAGTGGGGCACAACTTTTAGGTGGGAAGGAAATCACCCATGGCTTTCAAATTTTTGACAAATATGAACCTGAAAAGTGTGATGTGTATTTGTATTCGCCCCCCGAGTAATATCCCTAAATAAAATGCAACCAGTTGCCTTCAGAAGTCACTCTATTTGTGAGTAGAGTTCATGTGTGTGTAATTTAATCTCAGTAAAAAATCCAGCTGTTCTGTGAAGGCTTCAGTGGTCTACTAGTGAACATTACAACCAGAACTACAATCAGAATGAGCTTTATTGGCCAATAGTATTTTACATGTACGGGGAATTTGCTTTGAAGGTGCTACACCTAGATTAATGTGCAGGTGACATAAGCAAATGTAGAAATATATAATATGGAAAAAACACTACAAATGCAAGTTGTCTAAGTATAAAAGAACAATAGATAAGAATGACATCTACTTGCAGGGGAAGAACAATGTGGCGGGTATTTATATGTGCATTATCAGAGAACAAACAGCATCATGAAAAACAAAGTCCAGCAGAAGTTTGAAGTCGTTGTAGGTTAGAAAACATTCCCAAATTTAAATTATGTAAAAGCACTTTTCAACCCATGATCTAAAAATGTGAAAGTATAATATATTTTAACCTACTGTGACATGGCCGGCCACCTAAACTGATAAGCCAGGGATGGATAAATCAGACAACCATGGTAAAACTCTACAAGGGCTGCAGACTTCCACAGCTCAGATGGAGAACAGGGCAACGGTTTGTTTAAAAAAAATATATACAAATCAGCCCATTATGGAAGTGGGGCAAGAACAAAGCTGTTACAAGAAATGTATAAGGAGTCACATTTAAAGTCTCCCACAAGCCACGGTGGGACACTGCAAACACGTGGAAGAAGGTGCTCCGGTCAGAGGAGACCAAAATCAAACTTTTTGACCTACGTTTAAAACACAACCTTTCACTGACCGTTGACCCTGAGCACAACATATCCACCATGAAACATTGAATGTTTTTGGCAGCATCATGCTGTGGGGATGCTTTTCTTTGGGAAGTTGATCAGGGTGGATGAGAAGTTGATGTAAGTCTACCAACATTGGAATTGTATATATATTAAAGCATGTTCCATGTGTTAGGATGACCAATTCAAAGCCCTGATCTAAACCAAATTTGCATATGCGGCAAGACTTGGTAGTAGGTAGTTTATGAAGAGGAATGGACAAAAATGTTAGTTTTTTGATGCGTAAAGCTGGTAATGTCAGGAAACCGTGTAGAGCAGGACCAAACTGCAGGGAGGAGACAGTTTTACTTAAATCACGGCATGTAAAGACATACTTTAAACAATCTGCAACTATATTTGCAGCAAAAGGTGGTTGTACAAAGCGTTTACTCAGGTACTAGATATAACTGTGCCCCACACTTTTGAGAAATTTCATTTGTTAGATTTTCTAGAGCCATCACTTGTGCTACTTTGTCTTGTTACATTGTTAAACAATCCCATTCGAATAGATTTAGGCCTCAGGTTGCAATGTGGCAAAAATGTGAATATGTGTACGCATACCTTAGCAAGGCACTCCATCTACAACTCAGGTGGTGACTAAAACGGGATCTAGATGTTCTATTTTTATGTATATCAGCATGTGTTGCTGATAACAGGAAGGCAGGATAAATAATTCCGAGGTGGGCGAGACAAGGGGAAAAAACATCATGCTCCTCCGAAGACCATCAGTCTTCATAACAGGACTAATGCATACTCATGCTAAAACGCATGTTTCAGCAGGGCTGCAGAATGCAGATGAGGAATGGGCCAAATGAATTGATAAAGAGAACCCTGCAGAGGCTGAGGCGATAAGAAAATATATGTTTATATCAGGCGCTAACACGCTGTAAAAAAAAAAAATAGACTTTAGCAAATCCAGCATGGGCCAGAGGAGGGCTTGCAACAATAAAAAAAGAACACCCTACATCTTGAAGATAAGATATGGTTGTCAGCATCCAAGGAATGGTTCCCCAGAGGCAATGATGGATAAGGGACACTGCACTTTTGATAAGTAAGGGGATCGTCACACTTAAGCACTTACATTGCCATTGTTGTAGTACAATTACTAGTCTTTTATAAGACAGAGGGGGAGCCATCACAGAGAAGGCGGGGACCGTGTTTGAGCGTGTGTGAGCTTGAGCGCTGCATGTGTCTGCCGTGTGCATGACATCCTCTTTTCAAGCAGTCAGCCACAGAGTCTGCCGCCTTGACAGGCCATTTACAGGAACGGCAGGAACAAAATAATTAAGAGGGTCTTTTGTTCCCGGCTGATGGCCGTGACATGCGCCGCCATTTTTAAAGGGTTGTGTCATTGATTCACTTTAATTAGTTCATAGGCAGTGTGTGCAACATGCAGATAGGGTTCAGGACTGGAAGTCGAGGACGGAAAATTGGGCCCTTCACATGTTTAATTGCTCCCAAGGCGTTCGCAATGGCAAGGTAATAACAAAGAGTAAGGCAAAGTATATTGTCTAATGAACAACTTTATCATGGGTAAATGAATTGAATGTTGCTTAATTTGAGAACTTTGCCACGGCGGGAAGGGAGTTTAATTCTGCATTCTCCGCAAAAAAAAACAGGGAAAGCCACTTCAGCACAATTCAAAACAGCGGGGTGGAAAAAAAAAAGGTGTGGTTGGCATCGGTACAGAACAAGATCAGTGGCAGCCTTTGATAATGGAAAGACTGGATAAAAGATATCATGTGATACCAGTGAGCCTTCAACTTGTTCAAATCTTTTCACATTTTAATCCGAAACTTCAATGTATTTAATCAGTATTTTTATCGAATAAGCCAATCAGAGAAGAGGGTGAAATACACATGATCAAACTGCAGGAGCTGCACTTGACCCACAGTTTAGATGTGAGAATCTGTTGGCCATTAACTCCGCATACATGGCAACAGAAACAGCATTAATGATAGAGAGTGATTAGAAATCCTGTTTTCAGTCACTACAAATATATGTGGAAGAAGGTGCGCTGGTCAGATGAGACCAAAGTTCATCCTTTTTGGCCTACATGGAACGCGCTATTGTGGAAAACTGCTGATTAGGCGACACGCCACCCATGGGGTGAGACATGAGACATGGGGATGGCAGCATCATGCTTTGCACTGACATGGTAACATGAGTAGACCTGAGCAGTGCACAACCACTGTTGAAGGAAAATCATACACATCGTCCTTTATCACAGATTCTAAACTAGACTTGGGTTTAGACAGGGCCGTACAGCATACTCATATTTTGATCTTAACCATGCTGCTGTACACTGAGCGTCAAACCTCCACCATAGTTTCAAGTCTAACATGTTTTCTTTCACGATTGCCCTGTTTACACTTCCATCCATCTTCCCAGCAACTCTGACCAGCTTCTCTGTCCCTGCGGTGGAAAAGCACCCCCCCCACAGCAGGATGCTGCTACCATCATGGCATGTTCAGATCCAGTTTCAGGGCAGCTTTAGTTGGCCTCAATACATAGAATATTAAATGTGGACCTAACAGGTTCAGGTTGGGTTTCATCAAACCAGACCAGTTTCTTGCAAATGTTTGCTGTACCTCATACATTATACTTGTGGCAAACCTTAAATGCCACTTATAGCCTTATTTCAACAATTGTGATCTTCTTACCACTCTTCCATTAAAAAAATAAAACTAGATGATCCCCAGACCTCAGCTGTTGATCTCTGCAGCTCCTCTGGAGATACCACAGGGCTCTTAGTTGCTTCTCTGTCGGTCTACCACATCCAGTCCCAATAGAATACACCGGACTTTTAGGTTCTAATGTAAACAAAATCTGAAGAGATTCATCTTGATAGTAGCAATAGTTTAGGAAGGTATGACCTGTTTTACACTACTGGGGCTACAAAAGTAAAAGAACAAAAATAATTTAGAAAATGAATAAAAATAGTGTGTAGTCCACTATGGTTGCGGCTGAGCTTCTCAGTGGCATCAGTTTGGTACCATGAGTAGTTTGAGAGCATTATAATTACAGTATAATAAATATCAGAGATGAAACACGATACATGGGACATTTGGTTTGTTTTCCATTTCAGTTAAAACTTTTGCTTAAGGTCATGGTTCTTCTAACCACTGCGGTATGGGTCAGGTCAAAGTCGCCCCTTTGGGGGTAACACAAATGTGGCAGTGTAACATTTAAAGAAAGAATTAGCCTGCTCTCGTTGTACAGCACTGGGCCTTTTTTCAGACTGGCATATTATTCCCCTACACCGCTGTAAATGGATCCATTGATTTATTCAACCACTACGGATCAGTCTGGCCTGCTGTTGCATATGGTGCACATGAGCGTGTTTTACGATAACAGCCACGCTAAGAACAGTAGGTGTCCATCCAATTAGATTAAGAAGGGATTCTATATTTACACCATGTAGGAAGCCTTAATACTGTGGTATTAGATTACTGGTGATACCACTATGCTCAACATAAAGAATTAACTTGTTTTCCAATGGAAAGAAACCTTGGAACAATGAATATATATATATATATATATATATATATATATATATATATATATATATATATATATATATATATATATATATATATATATATATATTTTCTTTTTTTTTAATTTCTTTATTTATTTTTTTTTTCAGTTTTTTTTCAGTTAAGTAAATAGATTGTGAGTCAAAAAGGGGAGGCAAGATAGGTGGAGGTGATAATCATTTGTTAAAACGCCTTCTATTTATGTTATTTTGGAATTCAGTCTTCTGGATTTCAGATCTGCCGGCAGTTGTAGTGATTCTGGTTAACCTGATTCTAGCTGTCCTTCCTGACATATGCTCATCCACATCATTTAGTTAAAGCCACAGTTTACAGAGACTGTACAAAGGATCATCTGGATCCCACTGTACAAATGTATCAGTCAGGAGGACGTTACACAAATGTATATATTAAAATAAAATAAATCATTGCAGCAAAATATAAAATAAAAATCAAAGTGCAGGAGCAGAGATCTGAATAAAATCAGATCGAACATCTATGGTCACCTTAAAAGAGCTGCACACAACAGAAGTCCTCACAATCTGCTAAATTTGGGGCAGGTCAGATATAAACAAGTCAAGATGTAGTAGGCTGGCAGAGTTCTATCATAATTCATCATTGTCTCATATGATACACGAAATCCTGCACTTTACCAGCAGTGTATACACTACTGACAGCCATTTGGGCAAATAGGACCAAAACCAAGTTTTTTTACTTGGCGGTAGAGGGATAATTGGGGTGACAGTGGCGCACAGGTTAGGAAGTTTGTCCTGCAATTGGCAGGTTGCCGGTTTGATCCCCCACTCTAACTGTCTCTGTTGTTGTGTCCTTGGGCAAGACACTTCACCCACATTGCCTGGTGGTGGTGGTCAGAAGGCCCGGTGGAGCCAACGTATGGCAGCCTCGCCTCTGTCAGTCTGTAACATAGCTCACCACCGTCAGGGTGTCAATGTGTGTGTGAATGACTAAACTGTAGTGTAAAGCCCTTTGCTGGTCGTCAGACTAGTTAAAGCGCTATACAAGTACAAGCCATTTACCAAAATTAAGACCTGTTTTACAAACACAAAGGTTTGCATTGATAAAGTTTGCTTTAACTCCTCTGTATTTCAAAGAACCATATACTCAATCCCAAGCTTGAACTGTTGGATTGGTCCTAGCTGACTCTAAAAATAAGACGCTGATTCCTAATGACAGCTGCCAATCATTAGCAGAGCAGCTGGAAGGGAGAAGAATCTAACTCTAGTTCTCAACCGTTGAAGGCTGTGGGAGGATATGAGGAGAGCCATACTTAGACAAATCCCTGCTAAACGTAATCATGTGAAGGAACACTGTAAATAAGAGTTGGCTGGTGTCCACCGCAGTGTTGTATGAGGCAGAAGTCATGAAAAGGCGCTTACTTCAAATTAGTGCTGTGATGAAAGGTAGTTAAACACTATGCTACACTATTATTCATTTAATCGCATTTTCTGACAGTCAATATTTTCTTACAGTAAAACATGCCTTGTTTTTCTTAGTATATAAATGTATTAAAACCTTTTTAGGACCAACTGAGGACTATCAGTATCATAGAGTTCCACAGGGAACTGAGATGGTGTGCCTTCTCCTTATTCATATATATATATATATATATATATATATATATATATATATATATATATATATATATATTTATATAAAATGTGTAAATCGGGTTCTGCCCTGTAAAGCATTGTATTCGAGAAATTCTTGTATAAGAGCACACTGTCTAGTTTCCCTATTGATCTATCAAGTTGGAGCTCCACGCAGTAAGATAGGATCAAATCTTCCTGCCAACCATCAGGCCACATCAGCGGGGAGAAAAAGAACAGAAGATAACTCGGTGATATACCTGTGAAACCCAGACAAAGAGAAAGAAAGACCCAGCACTGCGCAGACCGGCAAAAAGCTTGCTGATTCAACACGGGGGTAGAACAATGCCGGCGAATGCAATCCACAAAGAGGCTTTTGCGACACTGCGGTCAGATTAGACTCAGTTGTGGCAGAGGAACTTTAAAGGCCCTGTAAGCGCATTTGAAATAAACTTCCCGCTGTTAGTTTGGGCAGCAGAATAACAGCAACATTTGTTTTGTTGTTTTCCTCCTGTCTGATAGCATTTTTCATGTTTTCAGTCAGTGTGATCAGAATATGTTAGAATGTGTTTCTTCATGCTATTTATTTGCCTTTTGCTCACATTCAGTGGCAAAGCAAGCGTCTCACAGCTGGAACAAGGTTCCGGACCGTGATATGGGCAATATTTGGCCTTTCTTTCAGAATGGCATTTGTGAGGTCTGACATTGATGATGGACGCGGAGCTCAGGCTCACAGCGTCTGCCCTCATTCATCCCGAACACGTTCTGTGAGGCTGAGGTCAGCTCAACCTACAGCAGTGCTTGAACAGGAAGACGCAATCCCCAAACTGTTCTTAAATATTATGTTGCAACAGTCAATATTTCTTCCCTACCTTTCACTAGATCTAAGGGGCTGAGCCCAAGGTCTGAGAAACATCCTATACCATAATCCTCTCTGCACCAAAAATGGAACGTGACCCAGTCTTTCACAAATGTTTGTAGACACTGTCTTCACAAGAGTCGTTCATTGTTTGCATGCTAAGATTAAACGGCATGCATGTAGGGATTATTCAACAATGTGAGTGACTGAAGGCAACTGGTTGCACTGAATTTGAGAGGTATCAGAGAAAATTGGGGTTGAATGTGAATCTTTTCACATTTTTAAATGTTACACAAAAAAAACATCAAACTGTGTGTGGCTGTCCTTCAACTTCAAAGTTATACATTATGTTTTTCTGGTCTATCGCGTGAAAATCGAATGGAATGCATTGCAGTTTGAGACTTCAAAATGAAACATACTAACTAAACAAGCAAGAGCAATCCCTTGCAAGCTACAACACCTCTAGATTGTGTCCTGAGTTGCACTTTTTTTTTAGCTCTTGCAGCCACAAATGATAAAATATCTAAAACCATCTCTGTACTTTGTCTCATTGACAGCAGCACAATGAAAGCTCTACCCTATTGCCTCAAAAATTGTCCCGTCTGAAAGCAATGAGCCACAAAAGTCCTCCACGTCCTCACCACACTAAGTTTTACCCCCCCCCCCCCACCCCCCTTTTTTTTTTTTTTTTCCACCGAGCACTTTCTAAGCAACTCATTCTGTCATCTGACAGTCGTCCTGGGGTGCAAAGGTTAAAGAGTTTCCCCAGAGGAATGCAGAAGCCTACTTTGTGACTGGTGGCTTAATGTCTCCGTCAGCCGGTGAGAGCGGCACTCTGCTGCCGTCTGACAAGCAATCCATCACAGCGAACACACAGACAGAGAGCTGCATGCAGCCGCACAGAGTGTCAGACCTGCTAAAGTACACGGTAACAGCGCACAGCCGACGACTCGCATCGGCACACGTATGCATCCGTGATGCTGATAGACGTACATTAATGCGCCAGTTAGGGCGCTGACAGTCACACATCCCAGGGAGACTGACATGAGCGCAAACTCCAAATCCTCCTGGGTTCCTGTTTTGCGTTTCTTTAATTCTATTTTTGTACAATAGTTCAATGGAATATTGTCCAGGTTGTGTATTTTAGGAGGAATTAAAATGTTCTTGTTTTTTTTAAGTCATTGGCTTTCAGACCATGTGGCCCTCCTTCAGCTGGTTGATTGATTGGTAGACATTCAAAATGATATTTAATGCACTACTGCAGACATTTCCTTTCTGACTTTATTTATTTGTCATTCTTTTGTGTAAAACGTTCAAAAAATGTTGTGTTTTTTTTTAAACTGAAAAAACAGCATAAATTACTGTAAATAAAACTCATTTGCATGTGTCAGTTTGGATAATATTAACCTTATCCCAAAAATAAATAAATATATGATGGGGGATGGACCTTTGTCACTAGAACCAACGAGATTCCAAGAACAGATAGAAACTTCCCAGTTGGGAATCACATGGGTGTGACACAGGATGACAAAAAAGGACATTTAAAATGGACTTTGTTATTTCCATTTATTTAATTATGGAATTAAATTCATTTCACTGTAAAATAGCTGTTTCGGTTGTTTATAGTTTCAATTCTTTTTAATTCCTTATTTTTGTCAAATGTCAATTAAAAGAAATGTGGAACAACAGCTCAGTCACCAAACACAGACCCAAAGTGGCCCATTCTAGTTGCATGGAAACTTATTAAAGAGCAATTACTGGAAAGCTGTCAAAATAAGGTACAATAGCATATTATCTTTTCTTAAATATATTTCGAGCAAAGTAAAAGGGGATAATCTCAAACCTGAAGTCTCTGTGTTATGTTTTAATTGGTTTAGCTGAGACTGATGAACACCAGCTAAAACACATGAAAGCATTTTCATAAAGCATACATGAAGCTCCGGTCATAAGCGGCAGGACTTTGCAGTGGAGGACTCCTTCGTTGGATGTGACGATATCTATAACTAATGCTGGCCAACAGGCACCTTCTGATGTAACCTCACTGTCATATTTCTCCACCATATTTTTTTTCCATCTTAATGCTGTGTTTCTCTAACATTGATGACTGACCTGCTTTGCTGTGGACTTCTCTAGGAAAAAAAAAAAAACACCAAATTTTTCTCAATCAAAATCCTGAAGCAATGTCTAAACTTCCTTCTTCTGTTCTTGGTCATCATTCACAGCCTACTGTAACACATAACTACTTTACAGCCTGCTGTGTTTCTCTATCAGGAGGCCACTATAACTCATCTTAAACCCATAGTCCAAATCTGGAGAGATTCATTTTGTTGACTTTTATCAGTCAAGATCTCTGTAAGTACCCGCTACAAACTGCTCATCATAACAACATACAAACTGTATCGGGACAGCTGTGTCTTGTTTCTACGGGTCATGACAACTCCCCTAGGCGGGTTCTTGGTTTGTATTGTGTGTTACAGATATCCTGTAACTGAAAGGATGTTAAAAAAAGAGCCATTTAAGGGAAATGGTTATGATGTATGAGTCATGGTGGGTTCCATATAAGAAGGTTATATATAGAAGCGAAGACGCTCCGTGAGTCTAATTGACTCCATGGCGGTTCTAGTGCTGAGAGAGAGAAGAAATTCAAGACAATTAGGAAGATTTTTCATGTATGGTGAGGAATGAGGTTTGTAAAGGCATTCTTTAGAATAAAATTGAAAATAATATATATTGATACAGAAGCCCAATATTCCCATGAAAATCTTTAAACAAGCATCTTTGTTCTTTCAAGCAACACAGTTGAAGTGCAAAATAAAGGGACCTCTGAGGGTCCCCCCCCCCAAAAAAAAGGAGAGTCCAGCAGTTAAAAAAAAGCAAGAAAATGAAAGAGAGAACAGTGAATTTACACCCCAGAAATCCACAGGTTTGTTTACTCTCCAAGAAGTGAAGTGAAATTTTTAAAGGGCTATCTCTGCAGCATGCTGGAGAGCAGATTCACCCAATTACACAGCAGCCCCCAGTGTGGCATAGCAAACTCGCTGTAGGATTGACTGGGTGTGTGAGTGTGTGTGACTGTGTGTGTGTGCTGACACCAGGCTGTGACTGTGGTAAAACCACAGACTGACTAAATCCATACTGCAGCGCTGAGGGCAGTACAGCTGCCAATGCCACAGTACACAAACAGCGAGAGCGCAAGACGGCTGCCACAAATCAGCCGGCTGCATGACAGCGAGACAGCCGCCGAGCAGCCGGAGCGGAATATGAAACAGGTTCCCGCAAAACACAATACCAGCGCCGTCAACATTTAGGGTCAGTTTCAAATAAGAGAAAAAAAGGAACTAACTCTGAGCTTTGGTCATAAATTCTGATGTGAAGTAAAGCAATGAAAACACCTGAAATTGGTCTTTTCTTGAACTTTTTTTTTTCCTTTCATTGTATCAGACAGTCGAGGCACAGCCAGACGAGGGCTTTAGTTAATGGGACAGACATCAAGCGGAGGGCCACACTCTCCAAGGAGATCTGATCCTTTCGTCTTATCAGCTTCTTTTTTTCAAATGTCCTTGCTGTACCGACTTTTATGCCTCTCTCCTCGCTTTATTCTCCGCCAGTGATTGGATGGGCCTCTCCTGTCTCAAATCTCTGCCACCTTGATGAATGTGTCCCACCCCCCGTTTGTGCTGGCCTGACCGATCCCCGTCCGTACCGCCAACAGCGGCGCACCGCACCGATCCAGACGGCTGCCAAGTTTTAGAGGTACAGACTCTTCCCAGGACTCAGAAACGCTTTCCACAATAGAGTTTCCTACTTTCTGCAAACCCAAGACTTCCAGAGTTATCCATTGTTTGGCTGCCATTTTTTTTTTTTAAGTTTGATTGCTACATCATACTAGGAATTTGTTGCCATAGGGTTCCATTTGGAACCTGTAGAAACCACAAACGGTAAGACAAAAGGGGAGATGGAAACGATATTTGAAAGATGGATGGACGGATGGATGAACAGATAGCACTTTTAGAGATAGGATGTGTATAATCTGGTGATGCAAAGCTATTCTCCATCCTCCATTTACTTTCAACATCCAGATAATAAAAAAAATACGTAAATGAAACTCTATGCATGTCCGCACTTTTCCAGACTGCATAGAAACTCTTATTTCCAAGCAAGTAAACACATTACCCCCTAATGTGGTTACAGTATTTTCCAATCCCCACACACACACACACACACACACACACACACACACACACACACACACACACACACACTCCTATATCCAGCCACTTCCCTTCGTTCTTTTGCAGAGTAATCAGGTACACAGTGCTTTGTGAAAGCAAATGTGACTTTAAAGACTGTTATCATTGCTTTTAGTAGAAACCAAATGCTGATTTAATTTTAGGTTCTGAGCCCTGCAGGGTCCAAATAGTAGGCTTGGTACCCAAGACAATTAATAATGTAGACGTTTAGGGTTGAGCTTATGTGAATCTTGCTCCTGCTGTTCTGCACTGTACAATTGCCCAAAGCTTGACATTGTTTAACACACACACACACACACACACACACACACACACACACACACTCACACACACACACACACACACACTGATCTTGTCTTTCGACAGCACAGCCACCGAGCATTACCTCTAACTTTTTTTTTTCTGTCGCTCCTTTTCAAGTGGGAGTCATGCTTGTACAAACTGCAGCAACAAATAGATGCAAAGGAGCAAAGAGGGATGAATGCGCAGCCAGAAAAGTACACCAAGAAAAGGCCTTACAACACCACATTAAATATCTACAACTCTTGTTGAATAATTAATAGGCGGGTTCAGGCTGTGCACTGAGGAATGAGAATGAGAACACTTCCTGGCATCTCAGCAGATATGAGTAAGCATTTGTCAGGTCAGGAGCTGCAAACTGGATCCCTCTCAGTTTTCCTGCGATAGCGTTCGTGCAGGGAGAACCTCCCACTCACCCATTCCTGACTATTAAACAGCCCCCCGTTACGTTTGACTGATACAGCGCCTGGAAAAAGTATCCATGCTACTTTTTTTTTTTTTTGTTACTGAATCTGTCGACAGAATAGGAGACAAAAAGAAAGTCGTTGTTGAAAGACGGCCGTGAGCAGTCCCATTGCCAGTTTCGCTGCCAGACTGAATGTAAGGTTTTTAGTATACGCATGGAGACACCATCCCCACCATAAAACATTGCAGTGGCAGCATCATACTGTTGAGATACGATTCTAATTCTAAATTCACTTTAGCGATCTTCTAAAGCGTTTTGCGTAAATTGTTCGGTCTCCAGATCTGTACTTGGGGCAAAATGTTGTTGTCGGGGACATTGCTGAGCCTATTTCTGAGGAATTTGAGTTTTTGACAGCGCCCAGTGGGCCTGAACCTCTCATCCTTAGTAAATGAACAGAATATTTTATTTGTTTTTTCCTCTACTTTATGGGGTGAAAACTTTCAATAAAGGCAAAACAATAAATAGTCAAGTTTTGAGGATGAGTGCTCCAATCACCAACCAGCTGCCCCCTAATCCGCACAAGCCGTTTCTCCATGATTCAGTTAGCCTTTCCAAAGGTAAGCAAACAAATCAGCTATCTCACACAGACATCTTCCTAACCATGTTGCTGCTGCTGCCTGGCGCAGCTCAAACGCTGACTTGACTGCTGTTGTACTCTTCATATCATTTTCATCTGCGTATGCCTTTTTTGTTTACAGCCTGGAGCTGGCTTTCTGGAAATTCACCAGTCACTTGAGATGATGGATTACCCCTCAGACCATTAGAAAGCCCGTATTAAGTGATTTCACTCTAATGGTCAAAATGTACATCAAAGTGCGCAGACGAGGAGATAAATCAAAACAGCAACTAAGACATGAGGCATAGCCAACTGTTTGGTTGCTAAAGTTGCAGCGATATTGCCGACTACAGAGACAAGCTTTTACTGAGATATATACTTGATGGTAGTGGGATTTTCCGAATGTATTTCGTGTCCTTGAGCGAATGGAAACCAAACTTTGCATTCGAAATGAAAATAAGAACTACAACACTGTCAATATCCATGAATTTTCCCAACCCACTTAATTCTGAGGCAACAGGCTGGTTCTTATCTCTGCACAATGGAAAGGTGAGGTACACCCTGGCTAGCAAGCAAGTCCATCACAGACCAAAAAATAAAAATAAAAGACATGCATGTTTCCATTTAGATTTAAGGGTAATTTAGAGACCAATGGTCAGCTCTTGGACTGTGGAAGTAAGCCTGAGTACCTGGAGAGAACCCACACCTGCACAGGATTCATGCCCAGGACTGTCTGCCTGCAAGGCAACAGTGCTTCCAAAAATGGTACAGTGCACCCCAAATAACTTTTAAATTCCACAGAGATTTTTAAAAGCTACAAAAACTGTAACAATTACAGACTTGGATTCTGAGGTTTCACTTCAGAACGGCGACGTGTTTAAACGTGTGGTTAGACTTGTCAATCTGGATCAAAGGCAAAATGAGTCGCGAACATTGTACTGCCACGGTGTACTTTGCTCATGCTCCGATTTGACAACTATATCAGCTTCCCTTTCAGTGCAGTTAAATGGCCTCCACACAGCATCACGCCAACACCACCATCTTTCACAGAGGAGATGGTGTGGTTGATCTCAATGAAGGACCTTCTTCAAACATCTGTTACCTGAAACCCCAATAAAATGAATTGTATTTTATGGTTGTCCTGTCATAAAATATGGAACATGTGTTGCTACCTTTGCTTGATGCTGTAAATGCTTGAAAGTTTACTATAGTTAAGCTGCTTTATCTATACTTTATCACATTATTGAATGTTTAATGTACCTTCTCTAGAAGCAGTTTAAGAAGTTTGTAACCAACAGATTCTGTCCGCTAGAAGTAAAAAGTGTGAAAAATGTTCAGATTTGGCTTTGTCTGTGGTGAAAAAGAGACTTTTTAATTTACAGTAAATTTTCTTTCATTCTATTACAACTGAAGCATGAATAGATCATGCTGCACAACCATTTGCAAACTATTTATTTAAAAAAAAACCAAATATTTTTTAGATGCTGTTTCTTCTATGTTTCTTCTCATTGGAGTATTCCGTATCTTGCAAGGATTCCCAATAACCGTGCAAGAAAACATTACGTGTCTGCAGACCTCTGGAAACAAAATGCTGACAATGTGGAGGCTTGTACTGCACTTGTACTGTTGAGTTTTTTGGCTGTTGTGTTGACGCTCCGAGGATCATAGGACTGAAGGGTATCAAGCATTTGAACAAAATCCATTTAAAAAGCCTTGGGGTACACAACCTAGCAAGCCCAAAAACATTACATAAAATCTTTCTCATTAAAGGTTGATGAAAAGCTTCTGAGAAAGTAACTGAAGCGCTCCTCGGTGTCCTCCCAACTGTGCAGCTGCACTACAACATAACCGGAGTTAGTTCATTCACACACAGAGGATAACATTTTGAAGGCAAGCCAATTATTCTGGTGAAGAATGAAAATAATTTAAGCTATCAAGTAAAGGTTATTTTTTTTCTAAACTCACATGAACTCATCCATTCACGCCACGTACTATACAGGATTTTTCCTTGTTTTGTATAGTGTGTTTGTGTTTGAGTGAAAGGTGTAGAATTCACAGTGTTCTACTGTGTTACAACAGGGTATACTACTTTTACTGTAACGTCCTCCTCACATTTATTTTTACCCATATTTAAAGTTTAATTGACCATCTGGTGATGAAAATTAAATGTTCTATGAGTACCATCAAGTAGTAAAATTTGTATAAGGTAAATGAATGAAAAAGGAGGTCGGGCTGCCGTAAGCACGATTCTGGGGCATTATTCACCACAGGCGTCATATGATGCTACCTCACCCAAATCCAGGTACCACATATTACTGTGATGGGAGAACTACTCTTGTAATTCTCCACTTTGAGTTTTGGTGCAATGTGAGAAAAACAAAAGGAGATAATTGTGGACTTTAGGAGAGGAGATCACACCCACTGCCCCACCTTCATTGGCGGAGAAGCTGTACAGATGGTTCACAGCATAGAGTACCGTATTTTTCGGACGGTGAGGTGCACCAGATCATAAGGCGCACTATGAATTAACGTGTCTATGCGTGTCTGTGTCCACGCATAAGGCGCACCGGATTACAAAGCGCACTAAATACTCCTTCCAAGAGTGTAATATCACTCCGCCCCTCCTCATACACAGCTCTCTCCTGAGAGGGAGAGCTATCAGTCTCTGTCGGGAGGACAGAGTAGCTGGACTGCACTGCCCAGTTTCAAACATAAAGCCAAAATAACTTTTATATTTAATTAACTTAATTGGTTTATTGTTGCTAGCTCGTCCCCTGGGCGCGGGCTGCCTTGCATGAATGCACTTCTAGTTTAGACATTACAGTCAGGCAGTCTTGTAGACAGCTCAGGGTCCTATCAAGGAGGCACAAAGTGTACCGCAATGCTCCAGATATCCATTGAGCGCAGCAGCTTCATTGCTAACCACAGTCATATTTACACATTTTAAGAGATGTGTGAGCACATTGTACCACATAAAATCGGTCAGTAAGCATAACTGTAATAATATATGAGGTACACCAGATTATAAGGCACGGCAACAATTTTTCAGAATATTTGAGGATTTTAAGTGTGCCTTATAGTACAAAAATACGCTACCTGGGAAATTACATCAGCAGTGACTTGAAGTTGCACACGAACATGACCGGCGCAGTCAGCAAGGCCCACCAACGCCTCTATTTTCCAAGGAGGCTAAATCAGGTTGGCTACATCAATCCTCCTGAATTTCTACAGATGTGTGGTGGAGAGCATACAAACCTCCTCCAACACCTTCTGGCATGGACACAGATCAACTTTGGACAGAAAGGTTCTGCAGAGCGTGGTGCAAATAGCACCGAAAAAAACCCTGCTGCAGCCTACCATCTATAGAGGACATCTAGACCAGCCGATGCAGGGGCAAAGTGACCCGGATTATGGGGGAGTCCACCCACCCAGGTCATTTCATCTTCCTCCCATCAGGAAAGAGTCGCCGCAGCATCAGGGAACAAAATAGGAAGGCTGAAGCTGTGAAACTCAGGAACACCACACCTCAGCTTCGATGCTGCAGCCCTCCGCCTTCCCAGACCACTGCACCACCACGTACACACAGACACACACTACGTTCTTTTTCACATTTATAAATGCCCCATTATATTTGCACCTGTATTGCATGCAATTACTTCTATGTTTTTTACTGTCTATTCTCTTCTGTTTTTAGGCATGCTGTGGGCCCCGTGGCACACATTTTAGTCCCATGTTAAGATAGAAATGCCAATAAAGACAAGTGATCAGATGGAAACTTCACACATGCAGCGTCTCTCACCGCGTGTTCCTCAGGAATCTATGCATGAAGCTGTGAGGCAGACTCATTAAGTGACTAATATCTGAAGGACTGGTTGTTGTCACTTTAATAGATTTTTAAACCCAGTGATGGTTAATATTTCATGTCGGAACAAGGCATTGCACAATTCAGACTCGCAGGCTTCAGCACAAACTTTGAATCGCAACCACTCTGCTCTGCAACTATTCTTCTTTAGTAATACATAATTAATTGAGTAGACAAAATTTGGCTATTAAACATTTATAAATTGCAGAAATAGCCATAACAATGGCTGACATGAAAGGCTGTACTTTCAAATTTTCATTTGAGGAGAGCATTAAGGAGAAACAGAGACAAAATATGATGGAAATATCTCTTCTGCTCGAATTTTAACCTTCCTCATCTTAAAAAAAAAATTGCTAGCTTAAATTAGTCCATCTGACATGGGATGCATACGCTCAATCATTTCCATAAGTACCTTTAGCCTATCTGCCCATTAGTGGCTTTTAGAAAGCATTACAGTGCCTTCAGATGACACGCGGGAGAAAATCAGCTCTCTTCTCCCCTGCATAAAGTGAGGACGCTCTGCCCTTGTTTCCCTCTCTCAGATTGATTAACTGACCTTGATACAACGATCGGCAGCGTGTGACAGCGTGATGGCGAAAGACGAGACCTCCACACGTCTCCAAGCCACAAAATATTTCGGAGAAGATCATTAATGGAGAAGATGGCGTGACAGCTTATGGGCATTTGAACAAAAACTTTTTTTATTTTTTTCCCCCTTGTGGTTTGTTACATCCTGCAACATGATGAATAAGAAAAAAAAAAAAAACCTGCAGTCCTTAAAGCAAATTT
>NW_023396787.1:0-41168 GCF_011125445.2 Fundulus heteroclitus | reverse complement strand
TTGTTAAACAATCCCATTCGAATAGATTTAGGCCTCAGGTTGCAATGTGGCAAAAATGTGAATATGTGTACGCATACCTTAGCAAGGCACTCCATCTACAACTCAGGTGGTGACTAAAACGGGATCTAGATGTTCTATTTTTATGTATATCAGCATGTGTTGCTGATAACAGGAAGGCAGGATAAATAATTCCGAGGTGGGCGAGACAAGGGGAAAAAACATCATGCTCCTCCGAAGACCATCAGTCTTCATAACAGGACTAATGCATACTCATGCTAAAACGCATGTTTCAGCAGGGCTGCAGAATGCAGATGAGGAATGGGGCAAATGAATTGATAAAGAGAACCCTGCAGAGGCTGAGGCGATAAGAAAATATATGTTTATATCAGGCGCTAACACGCTGTAAAAAAAAATTTGACTTTAGCAAATCCAGCATGGGCCAGAGGAGGGCTTGCAACAATGGAAAAAAAAAACACCCTACATCTTGAAGATAAGATATGGTTGTCAGCATCCAAGGAATGGTCCCCCAGAGGCAATGATGGATAAGGGACACTGCACTTTTGATAAGTAAGGGGATCGTCACACTTAAGCACTTACATTGCCATTGTTGTAGTACAATTACTAGTCTTTTATAAGACAGAGGGGGAGCCATCACAGAGAAGGCGGGGACCGTGTTTGAGCGTGTGTGAGCTTGAGCGCTGCATGTGTCTGCCGTGTGCATGACATCCTCTTTTCAAGCAGTCAGCCACAGAGTCTGCCGCCTTGACAGGCCATTTACAGGAACGGCAGGAACAAAATAATTAAGAGGGTCTTTTGTTCCCGGCTGATGGCCGTGACATGCGCCGCCATTTTTAAAGGGTTGTGTCATTGATTCACTTTAATTAGTTCATAGGCAGTGTGTGCAACATGCAGATAGGGTTCAGGACTGGAAGTCGAGGACGGAAAATTGGGCCCTTCACATGTTTAATTGCTCCCAAGGCGTTCGCAATGGCAAGGTAATAACAAAGAGTAAGGCAAAGTATATTGTCTAATGAACAACTTTATCATGGGTAAATGAATTGAATGTTGCTTAATTTGAGAACTTTGCCACGGCGGGAAGGGAGTTTAATTCTGCATTCTCCGCAAAAAAAAAAAACAGGGAAAGCCACTTCAGCACAATTCAAAACAGCGGGGTGGAAAAAAAAAAGGTGTGGTTGGCATCGGTACAGAACAAGATCAGTGGCAGCCTTTGATAATGGAAAGACTGGATAAAAGATATTTTGTGATACCAGTGAGCCTTCAACTTGTTCAAATCTTTTCACATTTTAATCCGAAACTTCAATGTATTTAATCAGTTTTTTTTATCAAATAAGCTAATCAGAGAAGAGGGCGAAATACACATGATCAAACTGCAGGAGCTGCACTTGACCCACAGTTTAGATGTGAGAATCTGTTAGCCATTAACTCCGCATACATGGCAACAGAAACAGCATTAATGATAGAGAGTGATTAGAAATCCTGTTTTGAGTCACTACAAATATATGTGGAAGAAGGTGCTCTGGTCAGATGAGACCAAAGTTCATCCTTTTTGGCCTACATGGAACACGCTATTGTGCGGTGGAAAACTGCTGATTAGGCGACCCGCCACCCATGGGGTGAGACATGAGACACATGGGGATGGCAGCATCATGCTTTGCACTGACATGGTAACGTGAGTAGACCTGAGCAGTGCACAACCATTGATCTTAACCATGCTGCTGTACACCAAGTGTCAAACCTCCACCAAAGTTTAAAGTCTAACAGGTTTTCTTCCACGATTGCCCTGTTTACACTTCCATCCATCTTCCCAGCAACTCTGACCAGCTTCTCTGTCCCTGCGGTGGAAAAGCACACCCCCCCCCCCCCCCCCCCCCCTCCCCCCCACAGCAGGATGCAGCTACCATCATGGCATGTTCAGATCCAGTTTCAGGGCAGCTTTAGTTGGCCTCAATACATAGAATATTAAATGTGGACCTAAAAGGTTCAGGTTGGGTTTCATCTAACCAGACCACTTTCTTGCAAATGTTTGCTGTACCTCATACATTATACTTGTGGCAAACCTTAAATGCCACTTATAGCCTTATTTCAACAATAGTGATCTTCTTACCACTCTTCCATTAAAAAAACAAACTAGATGATCCCCAGACCTCAGCTGTTGATCTCTGCAGCTCCTCTGGAGATACCACAGGGCTCTTAGTTGCTCCTCTATCGGTCTACCACATCCAGTCCCAATAGAATACACCGCACTTTAGGTTCTAATATAAACAAAATCTGAAGAGATTCATCTTGATAGTAACAATAGTTTACAAGGTATGACCTGTTTTACACTACTGGGGCTACAAAAGTAAAATAACGAAAATAATTTAGAAAATGAATAAAAATAGTGTGTAGGCCACTATGGTTGTGGCTGAGCTGCTCAGTGGCATCAGTTTGGTACTATGAGTAGTTTGAGAGCATTATAATTACAGTATAATAAATATCAGAGATGAAACACGATACATGGGACATTTGGTTTGTTTTCTATTTCAGTTAAAACTTTTGCTTGAGGTCATGGTTCTTCTAACCACTGTGGTATGGGTCAGGTCAAAGTCGACCCTTTGGGGGTAACACAAATGTGGCAATGTAACATTTAAAGAAAGAATTAGCCTGCTCTCGTTGTACAGCACTAGGGCCCTTTTTCAGACTGCATATTATCCCCTACACCGCTGTAAATGGATCCATTGATTTATTCAACCACTACGGATCATTCTGGCCTGCTGTTGCATATGGTGCACATGAGCGTGTTTTACGATAACAGCCACGCTAAGAACAGTAGGTGTCCATCCAATTAGATTAAGAAGGGATTCTATATTTACACCATGTAGGAAGCCCTTAATACTGGTGGTATTAGATTACTGGTGATACCACTATGCTCAACATAAGAATTAACTTGTTTTCCAATGGAAAGAAACCTTGGAACATGAAATATATCTATATATATATATAGTAGTATATATATATATATATATATAGATATATATAATATATATATATATATATATACTATATCTATATTATATATCATTTATTTTTTTTACTTTATTTATTTATTTTTTTTTCAGTTTTTTTTCAGTTAAATAAATAGATTGTGAGTCAAAAAGGGGAGGCAAGATAGGTGGAGGTGATAATCATTTGTTAAAACGCCTTCTATTTATGTTATTTTGGAATTCAGTCTTCTGGATTTCAGATCTGCCGGCAGTTGTAGTGATTCTGGTTAACCTGATCCTAGCTGTCCTTCCTGACATATGCTCATCCACATCATTTAGTTAAAGCCACAGTTTACAGAGACTGTACAAAGGATCATCTGGATCCCACTGTACAAATGTATCAGTCAGGAGGATGTTACACAAAAGTATATATTAAAATAAAATAAATCATTGTAGCAAAACATAAAATAAAAATCAAAGGGCAGTAGCAGAGATCTGAATAAAATCTGATCGAACATCTATGGTCACCTTAAAAGAGCTGCACACAACAGAAGTCCTCACAATCTGCTAGATTTGGGGCAGGTCAGATATAAACAAGTCAAGATGTAGTAGGCTGGCAGATTTCTATCATAATTCATCATTGTCTCATATGATACACGAAATCCTGCACTTTACCAGCAGTGTATACATTACTGACAGCCACTTGGGCAAATAGGACCAAAATCAATTTACCATCAATTTACCATTTACCAAAATTAAGACCTTTTTTACAAACACAAAAGTTTGCATTCATAAAGTTTGCTTGAACTCCTCTGTATTTCAAAGAACCATATGCTCAATCCCAAGCTTGAACTATTGGATTGGTCCTAGCTGACTCTAAAAATAAGACGCTGATTCCTAATGACAGCTGCCAATCATTAGCAGAGCAGCTGGAAGGGAGAAGAATCTAACTCTAGTCTCACCGTTGAAGGCTGTGGGAAGGATATGAGGAGAGCCATACTTAGACAAATCCCTGCTAAACGTAATCATGTGAAGGAATACTGTAAATAAGAGTTGGCTGGTGTCCACCGCAGTGTTGTATGAGGCAGAAGTCATGAAAAGGCGCTTACTTCAAATTAGTGCTGTGATGAAAGGTAGTTAAACACTATGCTACACTATTATTCATTTAATCGCATTTTCTGACAGTCAATATTTTCTTACAGTAAAACATCCCTTGTTTTTCTTAGTATAAGAATGTATTAATACCTTTTTAGGACCAACTGAGGACTATCAGTATCATAGAGTTCCACAGGGAACTGAGATGGTGTAACCTTGTTACAATGAATATATATATATATATATATATATATATATATATATATATATATATAAAATGTGTAAATCGGGTTCTGCCCTGTAAAGCATTGTATTTGAGAAATTCTTGTATAAGAGCACACTGTGTAGTTTCCCTATTGATCTATCAAGTTGGAGCTCCACGCAGTAAGATAGGATCAAATCTTCCTGCCAACCATCAGGCCACATCAGCGGGGAGAAAAAGAACAGAAGATAACTCGGTGATATACCTGTGAAACCCAGACAAAGAGAAAGAAAGACCCAGCACTGCGCAGACCGGCAAAAAGCTTGCTGATTCAACACGGGGGGTAGAACAATGCCCGCGAATGCAATCCACAAAGAGGCTTTTGCGACACTGCGGTCAGATTAGACTCAGTTGTGGCAGAGGAACTTTAAAGGCCCTGTAAGCGCATTTGAAATAAACTTCCCGCTGTTAGTTTGGGCAGCAGAATAACAGCAACATTTGTTTTGTTGTTTCCCTCCTGTCTGATAGCATTTTTCATGTTTTCAGTCAGTGTGATCAGAATATGTTAGAATGTGTTTCTTCATGCTATTTATTTGCCTTTTGCTCACATTCAGTGGCAAAGCAAGCGTCTCACAGCTGGAACAAGGTTCCGGACCCTGATATTGGCAATATTTGGCCTTTCTTTCAGAATGGCATTTGTGAGGTCTGACACTGATGATGGACGCGGCGCTCCGGCTCACAGCGTCTGCCCTCATTCATCCTGAACACGTTCTGTGAGGCTGAGGTCAGCTCAACCTACAGCAGTGTTTGAACAGGAAGACGCAATCCCCAAACTGTTCTTAAATATTATGTTGCAAGAGTCAATATTTTTTTCCCTACCTTTCACTAGATCTAAGGGGCTGAACCCAAGGTCTGAGAAACATCCCATACCAAAATCCTCTCTGCACCAAAAATGGAACGTGACCCAGTCTTTCACAAATGTTTGTAGACACTGTCTTCACAAGAGTCGTTCATTGTTTGCATGCTAAGATTAAACGGCATGCATGTAGGGATTATTCAACAACGTGAGTGACTGAAGGCAACTGGTTGCACTGAATTTGAGAGGTATCAGAGAAAATTGGGGTTGAATGTGAATCTTTTCCCATTTTTAAATGTTACACAAAAAAACCCATCAAACTGTGTGTGACTGTCCTTCAACTTCAAAGTTATACATGTTTTGCTGGTCTATCACGTGAAAATCGAATGGAATGCATTGCTGTTTGAGACTTCAATATGAAACGTACTAAATAAACAAGCAAGAGCAATCCTTTGCAAGCTACAACACCACTAGATTGTGTCCTGAGTTGCACTTTTTTTAGCTCTTGCAGCCACAAATGCTAAAATATCTAAAACCATCTCTGTACTTTGTCTCATTGACAGCAGCAGAATGAAAGCTCTACCCTATTGCCTCAAAAATTGTCCCGTCTGAAAGCAATGAGCCACAAAAGTCCTCCACGTCCTCACCACACAAAGTTTTACCCCCCCACCCCTTTTTTTATTTTTTTTCCACCGAGCACTTTCTAAGCAACTCATTCTGTCATCTGACAGTCGTCCTGGGGTGCAAAGGTTAAAGAGTTTCCCCAGAGGAATGCAGAAGCCTACTTTGTGACTGGTGGCTTAATGTCTCCGTCAGCCGGTGAGAGCGGCACTCTGCTGCCGTCTGACAAGCAATCCATCACAGCGAACACACAGACAGAGAGCTGCATGCAGCCGCACAGAGTGTCAGACCTGCTAAAGTACACGGCAACAGCGCACAGCCGACGACTCGCATCGGCACACGTATGCATCCGTGATGCTGATAGACGTACATTAATGCGCCAGTTAGGGCGCTGACAGTCACACATCCCAGGGAGACTGACGTGAGCGCAAACTCCAAATCCTCCTGGGTTCCTGTTTTGCCTTTCTTTAATTCTATTTTTGTACAATAGTTCAATGGAATATTGTCCAGGTTGTGTATTTTAGGAGCAATTAAAATGTTCTTGTTTTTTTTAAGTCATTGGCTTTTAGACCATGTGGCCCTCCTTCAGCCGGTTGACTGATTGGTAGACATTCAAAATTATATTTAATGCACTACTGTAGACAGTTCCTTTCTGACTTTATTTATTTGTCATTCTTTTGTGTAAAAAGTTCAAAAATGTTGTGTTTTGTTTAAACTGAAAAAACAGCATAAATTACTGTAAATAAAACTCATTTGCATGTGTCAGTTTGGATAATATTAACTTTATCCCAAAAATAAATAAATAAATATATGATGGGGGATGGACCTTTGTCACTAGAACCAACGAGATTCCAAGAACCCATAGAACTTCCCAGTTGGGAATCACAGGGGTGTGACACAGGATGACAAAAAAGGACATTTAAAATGGACTCTGTTATTTCCATTTATTTAATTATGGAATTAAATTCATTTCACTGTAAAATAGCTGTTTCGGTTGTTTATAGTTTGAATTCTTTTTAATTCCTTATTTTTGTCAAATGTCAATTAAATGAAACGGGGAAAAACAGCTCAGTCACCAAACACAGACCCAAAGTGGCCCATTCTAGTTTCATGGAGACTTATTAAAAAGCAATTACTGGAAAGCTATCAAAATAAGGTACAATAGCATATTATCTTTTCTTAAATATATTTCGAGCAAAGTAAAAGGGGATAATCTCAAACCTGAAGTCTCTGTGTTATGTTTTAATTGGTTTAGCTGAGACTGATGAACACCAGCTAAAACACATTAAAGCGATTTCATAAAGCATACATGAAGCTCCGGTCATAAGAGGCAGGACTTTGCAGTGGAGGACTCCTTCGTTTGATGTGACGATATCTATAACTAATGCTGGCCAACAGGCACCTTCTGATGTAACCTCACTGTCATATTTCTCCACCATATTTTTTTCCATCTTAATCATGTGTTTCTCTAACATTGATGACTGACCTGCTTTGCTGTGGACTTCTCTAGGAAAAAAAAAAAACACCAAATTTTTCTCAATCAAAATCCTGACGCAGTGTCTAAACTTCCTTCTTCTGTTCTTGGTCATCATTCAGAGCCTACTGTAACACATAACTACTTTACAGCCTGCTGTGTTTCTCTATCAGGAGGCCTCTATAACTCATCTTAAAGCCATAGTCCAAATCTGGAGAGATTCATTTTGTTGACTTTTATCAGTCAAGATCTCTGTAAGTACCCGCTACAAACTGCTCATCATAACAACATACAAACTGTATCGGGACAGCTGTGTCTTGTTTCTACGGGTCATGACAACTCCCCTAGGCGGGTTCTTGATTTGTATTGTGTGTTACAGATATCCTGTAACTGAAAGGATGTTAAAAAAGAGCCATTTAAGGGAAATCGTTATGATGTATGAGTCATGGTGGGTTCCATATAAGAAGGTTATATATAGAAGCGAAGACGCTCCGTGAGTCTAATTGACTCCATGGCGGTTCTAGTGCTGAGAGAGAGAAGAAATTCAAGACAATTAGGAAGATTTTTCATGTATGGTGAGGAATGAGGTTTGTAATGGCATTCTTTAAAATAAAATTTAAAAAAATATATATATTGATACAGAAGCCCAATATTCCCATGAAAATCTTTAAACAGGCATCTTTGTCCTTTCAAGCAACACAGTTGAAGTGCAAAATAAAGGGACCTCTGAGGGTCCCCCCCCCCCCAAAAAAAAGGAGAGTCCAGCAGTTAAAAAAAAGCAAGAAAATGAAAGAGAGAACAGTGAATTTACACCCCAGAAATCCACAGGTTTGTTTACTCTCCAAGAAGTGAAGTGAAATTTTTAAAGGGCTATCTCTGCAGCATGCTGGAGAGCAGATTCACCCAATTACACAGCAGCCCCCAGTGTGGCATAGCAAACTCGCTGTAGGATTGACTGGGTGTGTGAGTGTGTGTGACTGTGTGTGTGTGCTGACACCAGGCTGTGACTGTGGTAAAACCACAGACTGACTAAATCCATACTGCAGCGCTGAGGGCAGTACAGCTGCCAATGCCACAGTACACAAACAGCGAGAGCGCAAGACGGCTGCCACAAATCAGCCGGCTGCATGACAGCGAGACAGCCGCCGAGCAGCCGGAGCGGAATATGAAACAGGTTCCCGCAAAACACAATACCAGCGCCGTCAACATTTAGGGTCAGTTTCAAATAAGAGAAAAAAAGGAACTAACTCTGAGCTTTGGTCATAAATTCTGATGTGAAATAAAGCAATGAAAACACCTGAAATTGGTCTTTTCTTGAACTTTTTTTTTCCTTTCATTGTATCAGACGGTCGAGGCACAGCCAGACGAGGGCTTTAGTTAATGGGACAGACATCAAGCGGAGGGCCACACTCTCCAAGGAGATCTGATCCTTTCATCTTATCAGCTTCTTTTTTTTTCAAATGTCCTTGCTGTACCGACTTTTATGCCTCTCTCCTCGCTTTATTCTCCGCCAGTGATTGGATGGGCCTCTCCTGTCTCAAATCTCTGCCACCTTGATGAATGTGTCCCACCCCCCGTTTGTGCTGGCCTGACCGATCCCCGTCCGTACCGCCAACAGCGGCGCACCGCACCGATCCAGACGGCTGCCAATTTCCACAGGTACAGACTCTTCCCAGGACTCAGAAACGCTTTCCACAACAGAGTTTCCTACTTTCTCCAAACTCAAGACTTCCAGAGTTATCCACTGTTTTGCTGCCATTTTCTTTTTTTAAGTTTGATTGCTACATCATACTAGGAATTTGTTGCCATAGGGTTCCATTTGGAACCTGTAGAAACCACAAACAGTAAGACAGAAGGGGAGATGGAAACAATATTTGAAAGATGGATGGACGGACGGACGGACGGATGGATGGATGGATGGGTGGATGAACAGATAGCACTTTTAGAGAATGGATGTGTATAGTCTGGTGATGCAAAGCTATTCTCCATCCTCCATTTACTTTCAACATTCAGATAATAAAAAAAATACGTAAATGAAACTCTATGCATGTCCGCACTTTTCCAGACTGCATAGAAACTCTTATTTCCAAGCAAGTAAACACATTACCTCCTAATGTGGTTACAGTATTTTCCAATCCCCACACACACACGCACACACACACACACACACACACACACACACACTCCTATATCCAGCCACTTCCCTTCGTTCTTTTGCAGAGTAATCAGGTACACAGTGCTTTGTGAAAGCAAATGTGACTTTAAAGACTGTTATCATTGCTTTTAGTAGAAACCAAATGCTGATTTAATTTTAGGTTCTGAGCCCTGCAGGGTCTAAATAGTAGGCTTGGTACCCAAGACAATTAATAATGTAGACGTTTAGGGTTGAGCTTATGTGAATCTTGCTCCTGCTGTTCTGCACTGTACAATTGCCCAAAGCTTGACATTGTTTAACACACACACACACACACACACACACACACACACACTCTCACACACACACACACACTGATCTTGTCTTTCGACTGCACAGCCACTGAGCATTACCTCTAACTTTTTTTGTCTGTCGCTCCTTTTCAAGTGGGAGTCATGCTTGTACAAACTGCAGCAACAAATAGATGCAAAGGAGCAAAGAGGGATGAATGCACAGCCAGAAAAGTACACCAAGAAAAGGCCTTACAACACCACATTAAATATCTACAACTCTTGTTGAATAATTAATAGGCGGGTTCAGGCTGTGCACTGAGGAATGAGAATGAGAACACTTCCTGGCATCTCAGCAGATATGAGTAAGCATTTGTCAGGTCAGGAGCTGCAAACTGGATCCCTCTCAGTTTTCCTGCGATAGCACTCGTGCAGGGAGAACCTCCCACTCACCCATTCCTGACTATTAAACAGCCCCCCGTTACGTTTGACTGATACAGCGCCTGGAAAAAGTATCCATGCTACGTTTTTTTTGTTACTGAATCTGTCGACAGAATAGAAGACAAAAAGAAAGTCGTTGTTGAAAGACGGCCGTGAGCAGTCCCATTGCCAGTTTCGCTGCCAGACCGAATGTAAGGTTTTTAGTATACGCATGGAGACACCATCCCCAACCATAAAACATTGCAGTGGCAGCATCATACTGTTGAGATACGATTCTAATGCAGGGGAGTCCAACAAGAGAATCTGTCAGAGAAAAAAAGGACTTAAACCTGGGACAGACGCTCATCCAAGCATACAATATATTATTGAACTACAATGGTCTAATCAAAGTACAGCCCTAAATCTAACCGACGTTCTCCATCCGACCTGAGTAAGCTGTAGCGAACTTGTAAAGAATTATGCGTAAATTGTTCGGTCTCCAGATCTGTACTTGGGGCAAAATGTTGTTGTCGGGGACATTGCTGAGCCTATTTGTGAGGAATTTGAGTTTTTGACAGCGCCAATGGGCCTGAACCTCTCATCCTTAGCAAATGAACGGAATATTTTATTTGTTTTTTCCTCTACTTTACGGGGTGAAAACTTTCAATAAAGGCAAAACAATAAATAGTCAAGTTTTGAGGATGAGTGCTCCAATCACCAACCAGCTGCCCTCTAATCCGCAGAAGCCGTTTCTCCATGATTCAGTTAGCCTTTCCTAAGGTAAGCAAACAAATCAGCTATCTCACACAGACATCTTCCTAACCATGTTGCTGCTGCTGCCTGGCGCAGCTCAAACGCTGACTTGACTGCTGTTGTACTCTTCATATCATTTTCATCTGCGTATGCCTTTTTTGTTTACAGCCTGGAGCTGGCTTTCTGGAAATTCACCAGTCACTTGAGATGATGGATTACCCCTCAGACCATTAGAAAGGCCGTATTAAGTGATTTCACTCTAATGGTCAAAATGTACATCAAAGTGCGCAGACGAGGAGATAAATCAAAACAGCAACTACGACATGAACTGAGGCATAGCCAACTGTTGCTAAAGTTGCAGTGATATTGCCGACTACAGAGACAAGCTTTTACTGAGATATATAGTTGATGGCAGTGGGATTTTCCGAATGTATTTCGTGTCCTTGAGCGAATGGAAACCAAACTTTGCATTCGAAATGAAAATAAGAACTACAACACTGTCAATATCCATGAATTTTCCAAACCCACTTAATTCTGAGGCAATAGGCTTGTTCTTATCTCTGCACAGGTGAGGTACACCCTGGCTAGCAAGCAAGACCATCACAGACCAAAAAATAAAAATAAAAGAAATGCATGTTTCCATTTAGATTTAAGGGTAATTTAGAGACCAATGGTCGACTGTGGAAGTGAGCCTGAGTACCTGGAGAGAACCCACACATGCACAGGATTCTTTACTTTGCTCATGCTCCAATTTGACAACTATATCAGCTTCCCTTTCAGAGTGCAGTTAAATGGCCTCCACACAGCATGACGCTACCACCACCATCTTTCATGGAGGAGATGGTGTGGTTGATCTCAATGAAGGACCTTCTTCAAACATCTGTTACCTGAAACCCCAATAAAATGAATTGTATTTTATGGTTGTCCTGTCATACAATGTGGAACACGTGTTGATACCTTTGCTTGATGCTGTAAATGCTTGAACGTTTATCGTAGTTAAGCTGCTTTATCTAAACTTTATCACATTATTGAATGTTTAATGTACCTTCTCTTGAAGCAGTTTAAGAAGTTTGTAATCAACAGATTCTGTTCGCTAGAAGTAAAAAGTGTGAAAGATGTTCAGATTTGGCTGTGTCTGTGGTGACAAAGAGACTTTTTAATTTACAGTCAATTTTCTCTTTCATTCTATTACAACTGAAGCATGAATAGATCATGCTACACAACCATTTGCAAACTATTTATTTTTAAATAACAAATATTTTTTTCAGATGCTGTTTCTTCTATGTTTTTGCCAAAATTGGAGTATTCCGTATTTTGCAAGGATTCCCAATAACCGTGCAAGAAAACATTACGTGTCTGCAGACCTCTGGAAACAAAATGCTGACAATGTGGAGGCTTGTACTGCACTTGTACTGTTGAGTTTTTTGGCTGTTGTGTTGACGCTCCGAGGATCATAGGACTGAAGGGTATCAAGCATTTGAACAAAATCCATTTAAAAAGCCTTGGGGTACACAACCTAGCAAGCCCAAAAACATTACATAAAATCTTTCTCATTAAAGGTTGATGAAAAGCTTCTGAGAAAGTAACTGAAGCGCTCCTCGGTGTCCTCCCAACTGTGCAGCTGCACTACAACATAACCGGAGTTAGTTCATTCACACACAGAGGATATCATTTTGAAGGCAAGCCAATTATTCTGGTGAAGAATGAAAATAATTTAAGCTATCAAGTAAAGGTTATTTTTTTTCTAAACTCACATGAACTCATCCATTCATGCCACGTACTATACAGGATTTTTCCTTGTTTTGTATAGTGTGTTTGTGTTTGAGTGAAAGGTGTAAAATTCACAGTGTTCTACTGTGTTACAACAGGGTATACTACTTTTACTGTAACGTCCTCCTCATATTTATTTTTACCCATATTTAAAGTTTAATTGACCATCTGGTATTGACCATCAAGTAGTAAAATTTGTATAAGGTAAATTAATGAAAAATGAGGTTGGGCTGCCATAAGCACGATTCTGGGGCATTATTCACCACAGGCGTCATATGATGCTACCTCACCCAAATCCAAGTACCACATATTACTGTGATGGGGGAACTACTCTTGTAATTCTCCACTGTGAGTTTTGGTGCAATGTGAGAAAAACAAAAGGAGATAGTTGTGGACTTTAGGAGAGGAGATCTATTTAGCTTTATTGCTAACCACACTCGTACTTACATGTTTTAAGAGATTTGTGAGTGCATTGTACCACATAAAATCGGTCAGTAAGCACAACTGTAATAATATATGAGGTACACTAGATTATAAAGCACAACAACAATTTTTCAGAATATTTTAGGATTTTAAGTGTGCCTTATAGTACAAAAATACGCTACCTGGGAAATTACATCAGCAGTGACTTGAAGTTGCACACGAATATGACCGGCGCAGTCAGCAAGGCCCACCAACGCCTCTATTTTCCAAGGAGGCTAAATCAGGTTGGCTACATCAATCCTCCTGAATTTCTACAGATGTGTGGTGGAGAGCATACAAACCTCCTCCAACACCTTCTGGCATGGACACAGATCAACTTTGGACAGAAAGGTTCTGCAGAGCGTGGTGCAAATAGCACCGAAAAAAACCCTGCTGCAGCCTACCATCTATAGAGGACATCTAGACCAGCCGATGCAGGGGCAAAGTGACCCGGATTATGGGGGAGTCCACCCACCCAGGTCATTTCATCTTCCTCCCATCAGGAAAGAGTCGCCGCAGCATCAGGGAACAAAATAGGAAGGCTGAAGCTGTGAAACTCAGGAACACCACACCTCAGCTTCGATGCTGCAGCCCTCCGCCTTCCCAGACCACTGCACCACCACGTACACACAGACACACACTACGTTCTTTTTCACATTTATAAATGCCCCATTATATTTGCACCTGTATTGCATGCAATTACTTCTATGTTTTTTACTGTCTATTCTCTTCTGTTTTTAGGCATGCTGTGGGCCCCGTGGCACACATTTTAGTCCCATGTTAAGATAGAAATGCCAATAAAGACAAGTGATCAGATGGAAACTTCACACATGCAGCGTCTCTCACCGCGTGTTCCTCAGGAATCTATGCATGAAGCTGTGAGGCAGACTCATTAAGTGACTAATATCTGAAGGACTGGTTGTTGTCACTTTAATAGATTTTTAAACCCAGTGATGGTTAATATTTCATGTCGGAACAAGGCATTGCACAATTCAGACTCGCAGGCTTCAGCACAAACTTTGAATCGCAACCACTCTGCTCTGCAACTATTCTTCTTTAGTAATACATAATTAATTGAGTAGACAAAAATTTGGCTATTAAACATTTATAAATTGCAGAAATAGCCATAACAATGGCTGACATGAAAGGCTGTACTTTCAAATTTTCATTTGAGGAGAGCATTAAGGAGAAACAGAGACAAAATATGATGGAAATATCTCTTCTGCTCGAATTTTAACCTTCCTCATCTTAAAAAAAAAAAATTGCTAGCTTAAATTAGTCCATCTGACATGGGATGCATACGCTCAATCATTTCCATAAGTACCTTTAGCCTATCTGCCCATTAGTGGCTTTTAGAAAGCATTACAGTGCCTTCAGATGACACGCGGGAGAAAATCAGCTCCTCTTCTCCCCTGCATAAAGTGAGGACGCTCTGCCCTTGTTTCCCTCTCTCAGATTGATTAACTGACCTTGATACAACGATCGGCAGCGTGTGACAGCGTGATGGCGAAAGACGAGACCTCCACACGTCTCCAAGCCACAAAATATTTCGGAGAAGATCATTAAATGGAGAAGATGGCGTGACAGCTTATGGGCATTTGAACAAAAACTTTTTTTATTTTTTTCCCCCTTGTGGTTTGTTACATCCTGCAACATGATGAATAAGAAAAAAAAAAAAACCTGCAGTCCTTAAAGCAAATTTTCTTTGTTTACCTTTCATTTTTATTTCATTCATGCTGACCCTGGTGCATGCAATTTTCTTAATAACATCTGCTCCCTGGCAACATGCTTAGTGACAGGTCTTGTCATCCGCGTTGTTTTCCTTATCATTAAAAAGAGAGGCGCATGAGAGCTGGCGTGCATGCTCACTCATGAATAAACTCTCTCATTTGCTTTCCCCTTCAGAAAACTTTATATTTTTCCCCCTGGTTCATTTTTTTCCCCCCTTCCCCTTTTACCTTGTGGGCACAGCACAGATGCACTAAAAAAAAAGGCAACTTTGTTTGAAAAACGACCCTATGGCGAAGGAGAAGGCGCCTTTTTGTCCTTAGTCTCATTGAGAGTCTTTTGCTATTCATCGGGCTGCTGCAGCCACGGCAGCTAGAGAGGCAATCTTATGCAGATCATACTGAAGGGCTTCATTACCTAGAAGCCAGCTACTTTTTGTTCTCCCTCAAGGGAAGCGCGAATGAGAGAGCATTAGCTTAGCAAAGGCAAGCGACGGGCAAAAAAAATAAAAAATTAACCACTAAAAAAAAAAAAAAAAAAAAAAAGAGGTAGAGGGATGGAGGGAGAAGTTAAAGAAAAAAAAAAGATGAAGCGGTGCATGTTTGAGGTTGGGGTGAGTTACAAAGTGTATGACTCTGGAGGCTCCACCGGGGGAAACTGACACCTGAAAAAAAAAAAAGCATCTGTACATCTGCAGCTTCAATTCGGCTTTGTGCTAGCGCAGAGAAGGCTAAGCTGTCACATGTGCACGTGACACAGGGACGCATGCAGGGTAAAAAAAAAAATATCCCACCCCCTCCAGGGGCTCTAAAGGGGTCGTATTATTACTGTGTCTGGACTAAGAGTGATGATTTTCCTCCATGCATAATTTAGAGCTACATTGAGTAATAAATAACATTTCATGACTTAGTAATGCAGATATGTGTAATGTGAAGCATGTATGTGACTGTTATGTGTTTAAAAATTGTTCTGTTTTAGAGAGCTTTGCAAAAGTATTCAACCCATTTCACATTTTGTCAAAGTACAATTTTGTGTCATAGGTCAACAAAACCCACATTGTTGTCTGATTAAAGCAAAATAATCCCAAGTATTCAAAGCTCCCCACAGACTCTCATAAATATCATGAACATGAAAATGCTTTGATCTAAACCGGTCTGTTGTACAACCGGCTGTATGTTTAGGATTGTTGTCCTGCTGGGAGGTGAACCCCAGCCTTCAGTCTTTTGCAACCTCAGACAGACTGTATGTAGCATCAGTCTAACTTCCCATCAACTCTGACCAGAGTCACTGCTGAAGAAATCCTCCCCACATCATGATGCTGCCACCACCATGTTTTACCCTGGGCTTGGCATGTTCAGGGAGCTGCGCTCCTCGTTTTCCTCAAAACAAAGTAGCAATTGACACATGGACCAGAAACTTTCGTTTTTTGTCTCATTTGACCAGATCAACGACTTCTGTGCCGCATCCCCTACATGGCTTGTCGGAAAATTGAAAATGAGACTTCGTACGGCTATCTTCTTGCCATATTTGTAAAACGCAAGACTAACAGATGTCATGTCAACAGATTCTCCCACCTGAGCTGCGGATCTCTGCAACTCCTCCACATGTACAATGAGCCTCGTGGCTCCTTCACTGATTTTTGCTGTCCTTTGTGCTTAGTTGGACAGCCGTGTCTTGGAAGGTTTGCCATACACTTTAGCAATACCGAATGGTGATTTCAAAATCTGCGAGATGTTCAAGACATGTTTTTTTATGATCTAACCCATCTTTGTGCTGGGTGCGTTTCTTTGTCTTTCAGATGCTGTTTGTTCACTAATGTTGTCTAAAGAAGCTGTGACAGTGGAATGACGCTGGGAATCCAGACCATATGATGAGTTTTGCACAAAGCTGTGCTGAATTAGCAGCCTATCATGGTAACATGCAAAGAGAGTTAAGATAGCAGGACAAGGAGAGAGTGGCTAATAAGAGAAAAAATACCTCGGATACAAACAGAGTTGAACAATCCTGCATGTTCAACACACACACACACACACACACAGAATGGTACCCGAACACACAAGAGCAGAAGCTCAGATACCGTTGCCAAATGAGGTGAGATAGATAGGAGTAGTGGGTTATTTACAGAAAAACTCCAGCGTGTCAGTTAAATCCTCTCTGCCTCGGAGGCATCCCCATTTAGCACAGCCACGGCGAATGGCGGGCTGGCACGCAGGCGCTGGCTGTCAGGCCTAAGAGAGTCCGAGCCTTGGCCAGGTCCACCGCTCTGACCTCCGCTCACCCCCGCGCCGCCCCAGAGCCACCCACCGACGTAATCACAGCCGCGTTCTGAAAGCGTCCCTCCCCAGCCCGGGGAGCCGGCTCATCAGATGCGCTCCAGCTCACCAACGGCCCAGCTGCCCACTGTGTTAAAGGGCCAGGAGCCCCCTGCCACTCAGCCCATCTGCCAAGCTACAGACCAGAGTCGAGGATCAGAGAAGAGGGAGACACAAACACCAGAAACCCACTCTCTTAGCCCTCGGTCCAAAGCTCAGCGGAGAAATGGTAGATAAAAGATGCACTATAAATGTTGCTCTCGTACTTGTGGGCTGCTGTGACCCTGAAATACTGCAACGGTTTACTCAAGTTAAGCTGCTTTTAATGCACCCAGACTCTTAGATTCTGCAAGGCTGACACACACACACACACACACACACACACACACACACACACTGAAGATGTGCAGAGAGATCAGGATAAAAACAACAATGTTCCTCGGTATATCAGGGCAGCTTTTATTTATAGAACATCTGGCTCAAGTGAAGCGTGAAATGGTCTGAAAATATCTCAGCTTTTCCACTATTGATCCAAAACACAGAGCGCAGCGTGTGAAAACACAAACCCCACAGACAGACAGACATGGCTTGCCTTCCTGATTCGTCTGCTTGTCTGCTTTCTGGGCTGCCTCCCTCCAGTGAACCACCCCTAGAAACAAATGGCCCCAGGTAGAATCCAGTAAAACTAATTACCTTCAAACATTACCAAGCAGACTCCATGGGGACACTGGAGGAGCTGCGAGGCTCAGGTGGGAAAGTCTATTGACAGCACACCTATTATTCATGGGCTTATAATAGTAATATAGAAATACGGCTTTTATTGGAAACAAGCAAGACGGATTCCATTTCCATGAAGAGGACAGCCAATATTTGCACGAGGGTGCTCTGGCCAGATGAGATCAATTTTGAACATGTTTAAGCAAACCTTAATGTGTGCAGCACAACTAACAGTGCTTAACACTCTGGATAAAACATACCCATTCCAAAACAAGATAGTGGCAAAAACAATGAAGGAGAATTAATGAATAACTGGAAGAAAACACGTTAGAAGCTGTAAAACACTTAAGATTGGGGCAGGAAGTTCACCTTCCGCCAGGAAAGTGAGCGGAAATGTACCGCCAGTGCTACAACTGGATGGTTTACTGTAGCTCAAAACAAATTCACAAATCTAACCGGACCAGATTTGAGATATATTTTGCAAAAATAAATTAGCAAAAATGTTAAATTGGCAAAGCTGGTAGAGACATCCAGATCTATTTTGATGCAACAGGCTAGCCGTAGCATCGTATTCAAAGCTTCAAAAAACAGTTAGATAAGTAAAACAGCCCCTCAGTAACTTCAGTGTCCCAGAGCAGCACTCTACCAGTTAAAAAGGTTCTTGTCTGAGGGTGGTTTCAGATTACCCTGGGATTGTTAAGGGGTGGGTTTATGTGCTGCAACCGATTGTTCAACCGGAAGTTGTAATTGTGGAAGAGAGCAGTAAACACTGTTTCAAGTTGGATATATTTTCTGTTTGAAGGTTTATTATGTTTTTAGGCAAGAAGGTAGCTGTGTAAGACTCACAATATCTGCTCAGTTTATGGAGATGCTTGATTGCAGTAGTGTTCCGACGTTTCTGGATGTTTCTATTCCCGCTGCATTTACAGCCTGCCTGCCTCGCCAGCTGTCAGCTGACTGAGTGGTTGAGGCTCGCTATAACCGGATAAACACAAATATGATTCAGTCAAATGACAGTTTGGTTTATTTCAGTGTTTCATTTGTCACTGAGCAAATCCGTTTGGCTGAGATTAAAACCGGATAGTTTTCTTTAACTTTAACTTATTTTATGGCATTCTTACGCTGTACGATTTTACCAAGACTACTACATGACACACCGAGCAACCTGGATTTAATAATCTTTGGCATGACGTCAAGTTTGATGTCTGTATATTGTAGGATCATCATTTACTGCTAAATCGCTTATGACAAACGACAATAAGCAACTTCATCAGTGTGTGCCATCCACCCACACCACCAGCTGGATTTAATATGAACAAACAAAATCAGCTGTTCGGCTGCATGCTCTAGTCTTCAATCCCAAATCCTTCCAAAACTACACCACCATCAAATAAGTTTAATAAAAAATCCAGTAAGTTCTCCTTGGATGAATCTGTTTTATCAAATGTCAATGTCCTTTCATAAATAATGCAGAAAGAATTTCAGCAAAATTCTCCAGTTCAGCCCATCAAAGTCTGCTGCAAATCTGATCAGTAAACATTGGTCGAAGCAGCTGTCACACTCAGATATTCATTCTAAATATTTATCCCAGGTTATCTTTGGTCGAAAGACGCAAACCACTGCTGTACTTGAACCAACAAAAGACCACAGATTTAGAGCCGCGACCAAAGATTTTTCCACAATTTTCCTACAGTCCCCCTCCTTCATAGCAAAGTGTATATCAAGGGGGAAAAAAAACACAACAGCTCCATTATAACAAGTCTCCGTACCTCACACTGTCACAGTTGCAGTAGTGACAGAAGTCTACTTTACACAAGGTTCGTATTTAAGGGTTAAGGTTTCTTATTACTGCCACTGGCTGGAAGGGAGGTGTAGTGCAGTTCTCTTCAAAACTTCTCCTACATCATTGAGCTGATTTAAATGAATGTTCTGCTGTGTTAGATACTGTATGAAACCACAGGTTGCTGGAGCTGCTGAAAGCAGTTATTGGGGAAATAATAGATAACTCGCTGACACCGTGGATGTCACAGATGTGGCATATATAAATACATAGTTATCTCAGGGCAGCATGTACATGTGGATGAACTTTGGAGTCTATGCTATTCCACAGTCTAACAGCTAATGCCCAGTGGTGACACGTATGGCTCCTTTAGGGGTGTGTCCTTGATGATCTATAAGAAGCTGATGTAACCCTCATTCCAGGCTCTATTCCCATTCCTATTACCCACGTTGGTATTATAAGGACTCAGCTGACATCTGTAACCATTCCTCTGGCTTGTTTAGATTGTTAAGTGTTACAGTATAGTTTCTGACTCGAGAGTCATTTCTTACTGTTGTAGTATTCGATGTATTCCTTTGTGTGATCATTTCTTCAGGGTAAAAGAACCAGAAGGGTGTCCAAACATCGACTGGGGGCGGAAACAGTAACAGCTGTCTTTCACAGCAGTGGAAATAGAAAGCACACACATCGTCCAGCATTGATTTTACCTTTCTAAAAAAAAGGTCTCAGGTATTTAACTCCCAGCACTTTGGGTGGAAAAGGAGCTCCTGTCAGACAGTCAGTCTGCACAATACAACTGAGATACTCTAACGAGAAAACCTAATGGGGAATTTATATAAACCTCTCTCCATCTACTTAATTTGGATCAGCTGATTGGGACACATCATTAGATGTGTTCTTCTTTTGACTGAGCGCTTTGGGAGGTCTGTCAAATAATGAGGAACATCAGGGTGGTTGTTGTTAAAAAAAATCTTTATCACAAATACAGAACCTGACAAAGGGCACCGGTGAGGGCTGCACTACTACTATTACTATCATTTAATGTTTTTTTTTTTCCTTTCTTTGATTTCTTGCAGCATTGCTCATTTCTGCAGTTGGCGCCCTGGACATCTGGCTATGTGACCTATTCCAAGAATTGGCTCTGGAGACAATCTCTAAATGACTTGCAGCTGTAATTAAAGTGAAGGATGGTTCTAGCGAGTACAAGCTCACTGGTGAGAGGAATACACGTATAAACATTTACATTATCACATTTGTGACTGCAAAAATGATGGAAACCCTTGTCTCTTTTCCCTACACTTAACAGGTTTGTGCTACTTTGTGTAGAGTAAAAATGTTTTTATGCAGTAATACAACTGTATCATGAGTAATATAAGTGAGCTTTCTGAAGCGTGCTGAAAGCGGGAAACATGTAACTCTGATAAAGGTCTGCATCTCGCTCATTTCCATACGTCGCCCCTTGATCAAGTCCGCTCATTCATCGTCCAAATCTGTGATGACAAGCCTTTACTTATTTTCTCAGCTGCCGGTGGTGATGAAACCATAATCAGAAACATCATTAAGATCCTCCGTAGACAGCCGCGCCTGTTAGTCCTGTTACCCGCACCCATAATAGCTCTGAAAATGCAAATCAACTCCAGGTAATCTATTAATGTCACTTCGGTTTAATGTTTCCGCTCCAATTTAGCAGTTCCTGACACTTTTGGCAAGGATCCGCGCTTCAGTGCAGGTATTCATTTTGCCGTGGTTTCAGGGAAGGGAGGCTCACGCGCGGGCAGGGGAGGGGTGTGCCATCTGTCCGCGCGCCCGCTTATTAATCGGCCTGATAATGAAGCACGCTTCCAGCCCAACACTCCTGGGGCATCTCTCGCGTGAGTTTTACGCAGCAGAACAACTTTTACCGAGTTTGCATCGCTGCAGAGCAATTATTGTCATTCGCACCCCCCTCTTAGCACGCCGAGGAGGGTCTAGCGACCTCTCCCTAATTACCTGAAGCATCACTTCCAGCCGACTTTGTAATTTCCATCTACATCACAACCCACTTGTTAGCTGCAGACGGTGGCAGAGCCTCATAATTCCGGCATATGGTCTACAAACATACAAGGGAATTTGTCAGCTTGTACTGGCCTTAAAGTCGAAGACCCCATTAACGGGGAAACAGGATCCACTAATCCTGTGAGATCTGTGCAATCAGTGCGAAAGAAACACATTAATATCACGGAGGGGCCTCGCCGCCGTAAGCAATAAACTCGCTTTAACTGCAGTGACACTGAAGCATAAATATGAAATGAATATATTCACACAGCTAACAACATTGGCTAGACGCGCAGAGATATCAAATACTAATCAGCTGGGTGGAAATAAATGGAGTGTTTTTATTTGCCTGAAGATTAGATGCAGAGAAAATTACCTAAACCTTGGATTTCTAAAACCCACAAAACAAAAAAATGAAGCGTGACAACCTGGAAAAGTAATTAAAAGCTGTACTAATTAATTTTTTTTAACCAATTTAAAAGGTTAAATTATCATGTGGGATGTGGGTTTATCCTTGGTAGAGGCTTCTCATTGAATTATGAAAAGCCCCTTATTTGCAGTGTGGAGGAAAATAAAGGCCGATGCATAAAAATACAAAGATGTGAGGATATCCCATTTGTTTTAAATGAAATACAGAATGTCACAAAAGTGAATACATGCCTCATGTACATTTTTAGTGTAAAGTAGACAGTGTATACCTTGTATAACAGTGTCAATTTGCTGTCTCTTAAAAATAACTCGACACACATTACAGTCCATACCACAGGCAAAAAGGAAGCTCAGCCCCGAGTGAAAATGTACAAATTGTGCCCAGTTAGCAATGTTTCCTCCCAGGTGTCATGTGACTCGTCAGTGTCACAAGGTCTTAGGTGTGAACGGGGAGCAGGTTTGGTAGATCTGGTGTTATTGCTCTCACACTCTCTCCTGCTGGTTACTAGGAGTTCAACATGGCACCTCATGGCAAAGAACTCTCTGAGGAAGTGGAGAAAAAAAAAGTTGCTCTACATAAGGACGGCCTTCCTGCTATGTAAGACTGCCAACACCCTGAAACTGACATCAGTAGCCTGACTGATGTCTGTGGTCTGATGATAGATACCAAGATGAACTCATTTGGGTCAGATGGTGTGACATATGTAGCAGCAACCAGGTGAGGAGTGCAAAGACTAGTGTGTCTTACCTACACTCAAACATGGCGGTGGAAGTGTCATTGTTTAGGGCTGCATGAGTGCTGTCAGCTGTGAGGAGCTCTAAGGAGATAGGCACCAGCAACACCCGTGACCCCATGAGGGATTAAGCAGGTCAGAAAATGGATGGATGGATGGATATTGCAGATTTCACTCCTGTTTAATTCTATGGTAGGCCTAATGTCTAAAGAGAATTTAAAATTCTTGCTTTTCTGTTTGCTTTTTTTATGATTAGAATAGAGGTTTTTATAGATCACAAATTAGGTTTTCAACAATGTCCGTTCACTGTAGAATAATTCTAACTCTATGTTTTAGTATAATTATTTTAGAAACTTAATTATACGGATTCACACTCAGTCTAGACACATTAAACCTTTGTTTTGGTGCTGAATGTAATTTACGAAGCAGATGACAAATTTATTAGTTAGCCGGTTCTGTCATGTTTTTGTAACCTGAACCCGAACACACCACACACAGAGTTAAATTTTAAGTGAGTTTATTGAAGAGGATGAATGGTGGATGATGATGACCAGAGTCCAATCCAGACTGGAGCAGGAGGCAGTTAATGGTTAGAGCTGGCAAACATGATGGAACCGGAGCATGGAGGTGGCAAGACCAGCAGCACAGCAGAAAGGAGATGGGAAACCAGAACCACAGCAGGATAAGCAGCACGACTGGATGAATACTTGCAGGGCTGGAGTGTAAGCAGGACCAGGATAACAGCAGGCAGACGATAAACTCAGGCTGGACAAGAACAGGACAAGATGAGCAGAGGAACACAGAGGTAACAGTACGGTCCGACAGGGAAGAGCTAACTGAGGAAGGTTTAAATAGTGATGACAGGTGGAAAGAGTCCTGGCTTGATTAGTGGCTGACAGGTGTAGGTGATTAGTGGAGCATGGAATCTGGAGCTGTATGGGAGGCTGAGAGTGCCCTGAAATGTCCATGGTGCAGCAGGCAAGGCTGCACCATGACATCACCCCCCCCCTTAAGGCCGGCTCCAGACGGCCAAAAGAAACACAACAAAAAAAAACGACCCACCCAGGGTGGGTGGTGGGAGGCTAGGAAGGAGGGCCAGAGTCAAAACCAAAACTACCCCACCAGGGCGAACCAAAAATAAAGAGAAAACGTAGGCAAACAAAAAAACCTCTACACTACGCTGGCAGGCAAAACCCTAGGAGACGCTGGGGGAACTAGAGGACGTACTAACACGCCAGAAAAACAGAAAAATCAAAACACCAGGGAAACAGAGAAACTAGGAGGATTCAGGAGAACTAGCAAAACAGGGAAACTAGGGGACATAAAGCGTAGGGACCTAAAGGGCGCCGGAACCCGTCCTAACGCAGGAACCCAGACACACAGACACTAAGGGGATAAAAACAAAAACTTAGAAAAACAAATACAGAACTAAGACCGGAACTACAAAACTTGACAGGGACTACAGTGCAAATACAAGAACTACAGGGCCAAGACGAGAACTACAGGGCTAGGACTGGAACTACAGGGCTAAAAAACATAGGTGAACTACAGGGACAAGGAATAACAGGGGAACTAGGAGGCAAAAACAAAAACTAGGGAAACTCAAACCAACAAAAGCAAAAGAGCATGAAACAGCTCAGAACCAGGGATCCGAAGTCTAAATGAATGCGAGGACCAAGGAGCGCTGAGATTAAAAAGCGCTGGGCAAAGGAATCCAACCAAGAACTGGAAAACCAAGGCAAAACTAGAAAATTCAAAACAGAAACTAAAAAATAAATAAGTAGAGCAAAACTGGAAAACTAGGGCTGGGGTAACACAAGGAAAGACTTGCTTTAGTCTTTCCTTGACTAACTAGAAAATCAAAACTAGGAAAGGAACAAAACACTAAAGCAAAACTATAAAATTTAAGCAAAACGAGGAGACTAGGACAGGTACACTAATAACTAAAGATAGAATAAGGACACAAAAGCAAAAACTGGAAGACTAAGGTAAAAAAAACTAGAATTCTAAAGCAAACCCCGGAAGACTAAAGGCAGACCTAGAACACTAGAACAGAGCTGGAAAAACAAAAACAAAAAAGAAACTCAAGTACTCTAAGGAAAACAAAGAACCCCCTAAATAACTCTAAAACTGAGGAATTCTACATAACTCAAAACTAAGGCAGAGCTCGAACAAAAAATAAACAAGCGCAGGCCTTAAGGGCGCAGGCTAAACGGCTACTAAGCCACAAAGAGTCCTCGAGGAGGTCGACCAGGCCGAGGCAGGTGGCGGAGCAGCACCGCCCGTCTAAAACCTCGAGGAGGGCGGCCAGGACGTGGCAGGCGGCGGAGCAATAGCGCCCGATCGAAACCTCGAGGAGGGCAGCCCCGACGGCGGGACAGCCAAGTCCAAAACGGGCGTCGTGGCAGACGACCCCGACGTGGCAGAGTCAGATTCGGGCGTCGCGGAGGGCGACCCCGACGAGGCAGAGTCAGATTCGGGCGTCGTGGAGGGCGACCCCGACGAGGCAGAGTCAGATTCGGGCGTCGCGGTGGGCGACCCCGACGAGGCAGAGTCAGATTCGGGCGTCGCGGTGGGCGACCCCGACGAGGCAGAGTCAGATTCGGGCGTCGTGGTGGGCGACCCCGACGAGGCAGAGCAAGACGCGGGCGTCGCGGTGGGCGACCCCGACGAGACTGCAAAGTCAGGTGTGGCCAGCGTTGGAAGAAGACCCTGGAAGACACGGGGCTACCGACTAAGGGCGGCGCCACGCCACCGGACATAGGACTACAGGCTTCAGAGGTCACAGGGCTACAGGCTACGGAGGTCACAAGGCTACAGGCTACAGAGGTCACAGGGCTACAGGCTACAGAGGCCACAGGGCTACAGGCTACAGAGGCCACAGGGCTACAGGCCACAGAGGTCACAGGGCTACAGGCTACGGAGGTCACAGGGCTATAGGCTACAGAGGTCACAGGGCTACAGGCTACAGAGGCCACAGGGCTACAGGCCACAGAGGCCACAGGGCTACAGGCCACAGAGGCCACCGGGCTACAGGAAACTGGCGGCGCTGGGCTACAGGAAACTGGAAACGCTTGGCTACGGGCTTCAGGGGACGCCTGGCTACAAGCTACAAGAAACGCCTGGCTACAAGCTACAAGAAACGCCTGGCTACAAACTACAAGAAACGCCTGGCTACAAACTACAAGAAACGCCTGGCTACAAACTACAAGAAACGCCTGGCTACAAACTACAAGAAACGCCTGGCTACAAGCTACAGGAAGCACCTGGCTACAAGCTACAGGAAGCACCTGGCTACAGGCTACAGGAAGCACCTGGCTACAGGCTACAGGAAGCACCTGGCTACAGGCTACAGGAAGCACCTGGCTACAGGCTACAGGAAGCACCTGGCTACAGGCTACAGGAAGCACCTGGCTACAGGCTACAGGAAGCACCTGGCTACAGGCTACAGGAAGCACCTGGCTACAGGCTACAGGAAGCCTTGGGCTACAGAGTTCATGAGACAGCGGACTCTCCTGGGTCTCCACATCTCTGGCAGGTGGTAGACTCGCCTGGGTCCCCGTATCAACGGTGGACGGCGGACCCTCCTGGGTTTCCGTATCAACGGTGGACGGCGGACCCTCCTGGGTCTCTGCATCACAGGCAGACGGTGGACCCGCCTGGGTCCCAGCGTCAATGGCAGGCGGTGGACCCTCCTGGGTCCCCGCGTCGATGGCAGGCGGTGGACCCTTCTGGATCCCCGCGTCGATGACGGGCGGCGGGCCCCCCTGGGTCCCCGCGTCTCTGACAGGCGGTGGACCCTCCTGGGTCCCCGCATCAACGGCGGGCAGCGGACCCACCTGGGTCCCTGCGTGTCTGGCAGACGGTGGACCCTCCTGGGTCCCCACGTCTCTGGCAGGCGCCGGACCCTCCTGGGTCCCTGCCTCGATTGTAGGCGGTGGACCCTCTTGGGTTCCCGTTTCACAGGCAGACAGTGAGCCCACCTGGGTCACTGCGTCGTAGGCCGGACTAGTGTGCTCGAGACCCGCGTCGGACACCGTAGTGGCGTGCTCTGGGCCCACGTCGGACGCCGGGCTGGCGTGCTCTGGACCCACGTCGGACGCCGGGCTGGCGTGCTCTGGACCCACGTCGGACGCCGGGCTGGCGTGCTCTGGACCCACGTCGGACGCCGGGCTGGCGTGCACTTCACCCACGCCAGACTGCGGGCTGGCGTGCACTTCACCCACGCCAGACTGCGGAATGGATACTGAGTCTTTTGCTGTGGTCTGAGCAGGAACTGAGTTTTTGGCTGCAAACTGAGCAGGTACAGAGTCTTTGGCTGAAACCGGCGGCGGAGAAACAGGGTTCTTGGCGTCGGAGGCATGGGTGAGGTGATTTGGGAGTAGGTCATCTCTGTCTTCATAAAAGAAGTCCCATAGCTGGGTCTCGGGGATTTGGGGCGCTCTGGCCAGATTCTCCTGGGCAGCCACAGCGACCACACCTGACCAACTCACCAGGGAGAAAGAGGTGACGTCGGACCCCGTTGGTGCTGTTGCAATTGCAACATCAGGCTGAGCCTCAGGGAGCGCTGTAGTAGAGATCCGGTGCCGGCGATCCCTGCGTCTACGTCGGGAGGAGCTTGGTACCGAGGGGTTGGCTGCTGCTGGTGACAAGACAACGGAGGATCTGGTGGGCTCGGCCTCGGCAGGAGCTGCAGTGACGGCTTCAACAGCAGCAGCATCGACCGGTGCAGCAGAGGTAGAAACGGCAAAAATGGAGGGAGCAGCAGCGGTGTCAGCGAGAGGAGCTGAGATAGGATCTGCGACCGGGAGCATGGTGGGCTCAGCAGCAACAACGGCAGGATCGACAGGTGACGTGGAGGAGGCATCAGCGCAGGGAGCAGCAGCCGAGGTGGACAGGCTGGCGGGCGGAGGTCTGGGTGGAAGCGACCTGCCATAGAGCCGGGCAAATGCAGCCTTCTCGCTCCATTCTAACTCCTCCATCAGCCCCGTTGCCTTGAGGAGAGGGAGAAGCTCCGTCTTGCCCTTCAGCAGGTTGCGAGTCTGAACCAACGCGTCCACCTGCCTCCAAGGTGGACTGAGTGTGGCAACCTGAGCCAAAAGTTCCCGGAGTTGCTCAATCAGATGCTCCGCGTTTCTCTGTAGAACCTGCTCCACTGTGCTGTCGTCCGGAAGCAGTTGAGGATCCATCCTGCTAGCTCCTGCACAGAAGCTCTGTGTGGGTGTCGGGTTCTTATGGTCGGACCGTTCTGTCATGTTTTTGTAACCTGAACCCGAACACACCACACACAGAGTTAAATTTTAAGTGAGTTTATTGAAGAGGATGAATGGTGGATGATGATGACCAGAGTCCAATCCAGACTGGAGCAGGAGGCAGTTAATGGTTAGAGCTGGCAAACATGATGGAACCGGAGCATGGAGGTGGCAAGACCAGCAGCACAGCAGAAAGGAGATGGGAAACCAGAACCACAGCAGGATAAGCAGCACGACTGGATGAATACTTGCAGGGCTGGAGTGTAAGCAGGACCAGGATAACAGCAGGCAGACGGTAAACTCAGGCTGGACAAGAACAGGACAAGATGAGCAGAGGAACACAGAGGTAACAGTACGGTCCGACAGGGAAGAGCTAACTGAGGAAGGTTTAAATAGTGATGACAGGTGGAAAGAGTCCTGGCTTGATTAGTGGCTGACAGGTGTAGGTGATTAGTGGAGCATGGAATCTGGAGCTGTATGGGAGGCTGAGAGTGCCCTGAAATGTCCATGGTGCAGCAGGCAAGGCTGCACCATGACAGGTTCAGGGATTCTAAGAACGGTTACACGTCAGTTTCTTCTGCCGCTGTCACCATTTTTGTTTCAGATAACAGAAATGCTGCCTGAAACGCCACAAGTCTGTATTAGACGACTGACAAAACAACACGACGTCTCAATATCTCCTTATTTTCTCACTTCAAAATATGACTCTGAACATCAGATACAAGGTGTCAGACTTAAAGCACTTTCCTATTCAGAGCTCATAACAAAAGCTTAGACATACTTCATCAAAGGCTTGCTAATAATTTGTTTTTTTTTCATAGCATTATCATAGATCTAGTTAGGTGGCTTAAGACTAGATGAAGACCAGCTTCACTCTGAATGACAACAGAGTGGAGTGTATATGGGCCTCCGCCCAGGGCCCACATGCACTAACATCACAACAACAAACCATCCTGACCACAGTATGGATGCCTTATACACACTTAAAAACCTTTAAGTAGTTGGCTTTGATAGCGTCTACGGGAATAACACTTAGGAAGAATATCTAGAAGGCTAATGAGTGATTTGGCTACAGATTTGGTTTGGATGTTTTTTTTCTCTTCATCACTCTCTTTTTCTGCTTAAATTATAAGTTTAATATTAATATCAAGGACAAAAAAAATAGATGTGTGAAGCCCCATGACAGCAGATCCAGTGTTGTTGTAATTACTTGCACAGCTTACACACCTTGCCAACTTATATATATATATTTTTTTTTTAAAGTCTCGTTTTTTCTCTCCAAAAATTGAGCTAAAGGCGCAACTGCTGCTGCAAAAAAGAAAAAAAAAAGAAAAAGAAAACTCCATCAGATGGATATTAATTCCTTGTTCAGTGCTTTGCCTCTTTTTGGATAAGAAAAATTGACCAAATAAACTTCCTGCACGCTGTTCAATCCAGGTTAATGGTAGCCCCACAAACCTCCCTGAGACTTTGTTTATGGAAGAACCTCAATCATTTACTGTATAAACCAATTACAGTTACCCTATTAGGTTATAGAAATACCTGGTTTAAGGGGTTATTTTCCATGGTAAGCTTTTTGCCTGATTCCAGAACTAAATTTGATATTACTCAGCTGCTGGTGAGCTTTAGATCTTTAATTTTTTTAAACCAGATTTATTATGCTGGGTTATTAATCTTAATGAATGTCTCCAGTGGAAGAGTAACGCACCAGAATTAAAGCCCTGATTAGTGAAACATCAACAGAGTCTAATAAACAAGGATTATTATTTAATGACCCACTATTCTCTGGCGGAAGTTTTAAAATATTCTCTTCTCTGTTACTAAAATGTTATTTTTTGGATGCATTTGACCCTGTAACAATACTAACAGATAAAAAGAGGAAAAAACAAAAACTTGCTCATAAGAGATCCTATCATAGAATCCCGACTGATAACAGATACACCCGGGCTGCTTACACTAATGACATCTAATTTTATTCCAACAAGCCATTTCCCCTCCAGCGAAGGGGTTGGCCTGCCCCCCCCCACACCCCCCCCTCTTTGTTGCACTGTACTTAGAGAGACGATGTGCTGTACAATGATAGTCACCTCCGTTCTCAGCCATTCAGGAAAATGAAAGTCAGGGAAAAGTCAGAGAAAGCCACACGTCTTATCCGACTAGCTCTTTTAAAGGAAGAACAAAAGGTCTTTCTCCTTCATTTCCCATTAACCTTTATGCTCCTCAGCACACAGGAAACATGGCAACCTCAGTGGCCCATGTCACATATCTCATCCGGCTGTAGGGGAACGCTTCCTTTGGTGGGTGCTGACATTCAATACGGGGTGGGGGGGGTGGGGGTTCTATCTAGCTGTAGTCCTTGACAGATAAAGGTGGTTGTTGATATTTGTCCTGGTCTCGCTGATACCGCGCGGATACACTCTCGATAAGCGCCAAGCGGCTAAGACACTGATGAAGTCTGGAGTGGAACTGACAAGCTCTGTAAGTGGATAACATCGTCAGGAGAAGCAGGCTGTTATGGTCTCGGATTAGATTTTTGATTGTTCTACGCGAGGTGAGTTCCCTCCGAGCAAGAGACACATCGGCCCTCTCGACAGCGCCTGAACCCGGCGTGCCGTCTTTTCCAAACGCGCGCCGTAATTACATTTAAATACTTCCCGCTTTCTCTCGGTGGGGGGGGGAATCGCTCGTGTGTCTGCCGTCGTCACCGCCGCCTATTTTATTCCGGCTCCGCTTCTGGTGGACTTTATTAGTTATCAACGCGGCTCGACGCACTGCCGGTAATCCGCCGAGTCCAACGCGCGTTCTCGATTCAGCCGTGATGAGGAGGGGGGAACGCTGCTGGAAGGAAACTGGTGCTTTATGGATATGAGACGGCAGAGATGAATGACTTTTTTTTTGTTGTTGTTTGTTTGTCCGGAGCGTCTACCCATAACGCCGCGGCACAGGAAAACTTAGCAAGAGGAAAAACTTGTAGCTGAAAGGAAGACGAAAAAAAAAAGAAAAAGACAAGCCTTTCAAGCAAACAACTGAGCATCCGTGAATGTTTAATTAATCAGTAGTGACAAAAGGGAACAACAGTCAACAAAGAGATGCCGATTTCCATTTCTTATGCATTATTCCCGGTGGCAAATCACAGTGCGCTGTCTGTCGACTGCCACTTTGCTCTCTGCCTCGTCTTCACGGTTGCCTCTGCTCGGCGCTGGCAAAAGCCCTCAGAGAGCCGGAGTTCTGTTCAACCCGAGATCCAAAGCCTCGAGCGGCGGGGATCACATAACAGGGTTCAGACAAAAAGGGTTCACTGTTTCTCGGTGTTTACACGGGTTACTTTTACAGCATCTTTTGTTCCTTTCCGCTTCCAACACAGCCGCAGCTAATAGGAAGCAGCCACAGGCGGCGGGAGGAGCCGGAGCTAAATCACCAGCTCCTCGTGCAGCCGACGCAAAAGGCTGCTCCTTTGCAGATGGGATTTACCAAAACAGATTCCATTACATACCTAACACCATCTGCCCTAGCATGTTATGTCAGCCCCGTGACAGGTTACAAGAGGCAGCTCAATGAAGAAAACACAATAACAAGCGCGTAACGCCAGACAACAGACCTCGGCTCTCTCGCCCGAGCTCCTCCAATGTCAAAAGCGCATAAAGACACGCTCTGATCTCCTCTTTGCTGCTGATGGAAACAGTTTTTTTTTTTTCTACAAGACCCCCTGCTGCTCCAGGGTCAGCAGCGAGGTTGCCCTGAAAGCAAAACCACAACAAAATGATCCACTGGCAGGAGTTCTGCCGCTCCTGTATGAGCAACAGATTATCATCACACAGTGGCCATGTACACGCATGAACTCAGTGGAAGTGAGAACGTAGCTACTCCTGAGCAGGCGGTACAGTGGTAGAAGGCAAAGTCGCTCAGCACCACAGCTGGACAGTGGTGCTGTACATCTGTCACAGTACCACCTCTATGTCTTCCCCACAACAACCGGCCATTGTGCCACTGCCAGTAGCAACTTTATCCCATCACATTGAGGACAAATGAGAACACCAGTGAGATTGCAACGTCTGGGTCATACTTGATGGTCTTTATGTGGTTGTCTGACACATCAATATTGACATTTGCCTCAGTAACATAACAGAGCAACAACAAAAAAATTATTTTTTTTCTTAAACTGGGTTTTAGAATCTTAGTCTACATTGAAACCATGATAGCTCAAAGATTGACACAAACCTGAACAGTAAGATAACACGTGATGTGAATCCAAATTTCAAGAGTTTCTATTTAATAGTGGTCTACTATGTTTTTATCTCAATGTTAGATAAACAAACTGGAACTGTACAAGCAATAATGGTACAAGAGCCCTCTGTAGAAAGGTTGGAATCAGTTTATGAGCAAAAAAAGAAGCACTTGTGTCATAATAACCTTTACAATAGTAACATGGTAAGTTCAAAAAGAGGAAGTGGCTCAAGCATTTTACACTCTTGGATCTGGATTAAAGTTACTAGAAAGAGATTTGCAATAAGATAATTTTCAAAAAAAATGGTTAAAAGTAGTAAATGGCTTTTTCACCCCTGCCTGTGAAATCTCCATAGGGTTTGATCCCTGAAAGAATGTGCAAAACAGTGAGATAATCTAGTTAATGTTATCTGAAACTTTGACTCATTTGTTTTAGAAAAGAGGAATCGTCAAGCTGGCAGTGTTTGAGATGCTGTACATAACAAATGGCTTGGACCAGTTACCTTTGCGGAGGTATTTAAAAAAAAAATATGGGTTCAAACCAATAAAGAAATTATTATTTAGTTTATATAATTTAACGTCATTTCACTAAGGATCTAAAGGAAGTTTGGAGTAAAGCAGAGCTGAATCCTACCAGTAGCTGCACACCACTGCTTGGCTGAAGACTACTACCCCCCCCCCCCCCACCCCACACGCACACACACACACACAAACACACACACACACACACACACACACACACACACACACACACACACACACACACAAAAAAAAAAATCCAGATTCACATAGAAAGCAATGTTATAGAAACTGAGAGTCAAAAGAGTCTTGAAGCAGAGCTGCTAACCAAACAGGCTTCGCTCATGGATGAAATCTTTATTTGTTTTACAATTTTTCATGAGAAAATGTAAAACACTGAAAAAGTTTGCTTTTATTCAGTCCCGCATTGCCAGCTATAAGAAAGCAGGCAAGCGAGAAGTCACATTTGAAACTGCTTTTGAATAAAATTGCTAAGATTATAGTATATCAGGAGACATATGTAGCAGATGTCTAAAGGATATTAAAAACATTAACTTTATTTCCGTCTTGATTTGTTCTTAAAATTCTACCTGGTAGTTGGAATTATCTGATTGCAAGTCCGATCCATCAACTATCCATTTCATCAATTGTTTTATTATCTGCTTATCACAGGACAGCAGGTTTGTTTGGAGGTCAGTGGAGCACTGGAGAGGTCACCAGTCCATGAAAGGGCCATTACAGCACAATACCACACAAAAAATACCACGCTCATGTTAAGAGAGTAGTTGAAAACTTCCAGTAGGTCTATCATGCATGTTTTTGGACTTGGGGGAAGAAAATGGTGAGAACCCAGTGAATAATAAATAACATTTTCTTTTGTTTTACATGTCTCAAATGCCATAAAAAAACCTGACTTTTGTGAAACAAAACAAACAAACGAAGATCTACTTCATTTTGGACTTTTCCAATGCTTCTGCAAATTATAAATCAAGCTATCAGTAGCTTATAGCATACACTACCCAGCAAAGTGTTTATTCCTTGACAACCTTTCACATTACATCAGACTTCAAGTTTGTTACATAGACAAACACAGTCATGAAGAAAATCTAAATTACGGCGTTCAAATCTTTTGACACATAAATGTGCCGACGGCATTTCACTTAGGGGTATCAGATTAAAGGAAGCTGAATACATATGAACTTCACAGTGGTCATACATGACAACGTCACGATGTGACTGAATGGGAAACAGTTCCAAGTACTTTTGCAAGACAACATATAAAGTGAATGGTACCTAGAGAAGAATGTATTGTAATCAAATGTGCTGATGACTGCTTCATGTTTGAAACATTGCTGTGAATTTCCCGTATTGCCTTTGTGTTTTTTCTTTATAAAAATAAGCAACGTTTTGGCCACGTTTTGCATTTCTTTGTACATAAGCCGTCTACAGAGGGCCACCTTTTAACTGGGTTTGGATGCTGACCTCGGTTGTATGGTCACAGCACTTGGCTGAGGGTTAAAGTCCAGAAGATTTGATTCCATTCCTCAATCTTGTATTCTCCCTGGCCAAAATGATAATCACAGACAAGCTTGTAAATTAGGCACATTTGTTTCCTCTTGTTCTGATTCTCTCAGTCTTTCTGTCAGTTAGCCCATCAGAGATCAGCCATCTTGGAAATCTCATACAGTGATTTGGCTGCTGTAAGAGGCAAGAGGTTAGAAATAAAAGTCTGTCAACTGTGACTTACCAACCCCAGACATTTCTGGAACGGATGCCCGGTACGGGCCTTCAATGAACTGCGGTGGATTGTCGTTTATGTCCTGGACTTTGATGATGAACTCGGACGGTGGCTCCAAAGGCTCGTCTGTGTCGGCGTTAATGACCTGGGCCGTTAGCGTGTACTCTGCTTTCTCTTCGCGGTCCAGCCTCTTCATGGCGTGGATGTCTCCCGTTAACTCATTGATGGCGAAGATGGTGCCTGCCCCCTCTCCTGCCAGAACATATTTGATGTTCTTGCCGCCGACATCCAAGTCTGTGTGTAGCTGCAAGCAAAAGGCCAGACAGATAAGAGATCATGTTAGGATGGTGTTTGGAGACGTAGATCTGGGGATTCACAAAGGTTAGCTCATCTGCTCGGCTGTTTCAGGAAATTCTTCACCTGAACGTCCCTTAAGCCTTCTCACATTTTGTCATATGACACCATAATCTCTCTTTTTTTCAATTTTAAATGATAGACCGATGCAAATTAGTGCAATTCTGACGTAGAAGGACAAATGTAGGCTTCATAAATCTATTAGAGAATCTTTGTGAATAAAATAAACCATCAGGACCCAGGAAGATACTGGGGATACTGCGGGGGAGAGGTATAAAACAGAGTTAGGTTGTAAAACAATATTTTAAGGTCTTACAGATCTTGGTTCAATCTAATATCAAAAATGGAAAAACTACAGCACAACTGTTTGCTGAGAAATGGGCGGCCACCTAAACTCAGCCTGGGCAAGATGAGGAATAATCAGAGAACGGCTAAGATGTTCATGGTAACTGTGGAGGAGCTGCAGAGATCCAAAGCTCAGTGAATAAGTGACAAGACTTAATTTTCCGTTTAAAGGCCCATGATTTGGTTTCCTGGTGTAAATGAAGGTCTTGGGCTTATAGGTAGGCGGGTCTCTGTTGTAGCCGGTGTTTAAATCAGCCTAATAATGAATGGAGAAGTTCTGCAGAAACCTCCACTTCACGTTCAGTCCAGCAAGTGGCAATAATGAGTAACCATTGGCCTACAGCAAAAGCCTGACCCAAGCCTTATCCTTTTCCTTTTTTTTTTTTTTTTAGACATTAGTAAAATCTCTGTAGGTAGTGGTTAGTTAGATCTAGAACCTATGGAGCATCTTCAGGTCATCCGTTCCTAAATCTTCTATTCTTAGAATGAGTAATTGTACTTCTTTTGCATGGTATTTTTGTAATTTAAAAGGATGATTTAATTTCCTCCTTCCCTATGTTATATCCAGCCTTTCTTTTAACTCTTTGTTAAAAATTTTACTTTTTGCATGTTATTCCACTCCCACTTTGGGTCTCTGCTGCTTCTTGTCCAAGTGTTAAAAAAAAAACTCATCCAGTTGTCTTTTGGCAATAACTAAATGTTTTGTTGCCGTCTACAAATGAGTCGTTTCAAAAACCTTGTGATTATTGCATCACAATTGGTGGGCACTGTTACCTTACCTAGCAACCCTAGCATCCCCCCCCCCCCCCCAACCACCCACCACCACCATCACCACCAACCCAGCCACTCACCCACACTTAATTTTAGAAAAGGAGCACATCAGCTGGCCTTTATGGCTTGCAATGCCTGCTGGAAAGGACAAATGTTTTGTTGCTGACTGCAACAAAGCAACATGTGTCCGTGCACATTCTTCTGGTCAAGGAGAACAGAGCTGTGTGGCTTCATTTTATTTTGGATGGTAATCTCACAGCCAGGAACATTGCCAAGGAAGGACTGTTTTTAGAAAACTACCAGCAGTACACGGCAGGATTTCCCAAAAGATTTCTACTAAAGGAAAGTTTTGTCCCTACTGTTCGTTAGAAATCTGCAGATGATGGACATGTAAGTACTCAATGATATGACTTGTGTTTTGTTCTGCAAGAACATGCTCTGTCATTTAGTCCGAGTTAATACTAATGGCTACTGATAGCCTTGGGTTACCCTGACAGATGTCCCCAATTTCCGAGGAAAGTCCCAGTTTTAGACGACCTGTCCACAGTCCCAGGACATGTCCCTGATTGTAGCATTTGATGAATGATTAAAAAATGTTGAGTCAAGAGTCTTTACGGTGGCTGGATAGACGGAGAGGGTTAGCATGTTGCACATAACAACAGCTGTTATGGTAGCTGGTCGTGCTGGTGAAGGGAGCCGAGTGCCGCCGATGGCCTTTAAACAACAGAGTTATAAGAGCAGAGCGCGAGCTGTTGCCACCAACGGGGAACTGTCCTGTGATATTATGGTATGTGTGAATTCATTCATTTTGGTTTGACTGGGCGGATCCTGGCTGGCTGTGCAGGAGGCTTCACTTCTTCTGCTTCTGGGTCTGACTCAGGGTCAAAGATGTACGTGCATCTGCTGGCAGCCATTTTCACGTGTAAAAAGTCAGAGTCACGCCCAGCTACAGCTTATTTGCATAAAATAAAAGCAGCACATTTTAAACAAGCTTAAAATAGGCCAAAACTGGAGAGAAGAAATCTCATTATCTGAGAATGATGGTGTAAGAGAAACATTATAAACATCGTTTAGTATAGCCCATACACCTATCCTAATATTTAAAGAAAGCATATTAGGTCATCAAAAATATTTCTTTTTCTAGCTTTAGAGTTATACAGTTGATTTATTCCTTCCATTATTCCTTAACTTGTACTCCATTACAGGAAAGATTAAACAATTATTTTACATTTACTTTCAACCAACCTGGCCAGAGTTGTTGCTTTACAACTACATGATTAATTTACAATAACTACTAAACCCTCATTAACACTGTTCTGATGCATCTCAATAATCCAGGTAGAAAAAATCAAATAAGAAAAAAAAGTTAATAAAACATCTGGATTAGTTTTCTTGTTGAAACGTTTTTGTTTTTTGTTGTTTTTTTAATGTAATTTTTCAAACCTTTTTTGGACTGATAAAACACTTATTTCTCTTTTATTAATATAATAATTAGAACACTTGAATATTTACAGCACATGAAAGGTTTTAGTAAAGAAAACATTTATTAGAATAACAAAAAAATAGATTTGCAGTTACAAAGAATGGATACCTTGACTGTCTAATTATAAGAAAATATTATATAAGTAGAAGATGCATAGACAGCGGAGTAGACAGGCAGTGGAGGTAGGTGGAGTATGTAGGCAGGACACAGAGAGGATCCCTTGAGGATTGCATCTGCATCTCCCTCCTAGCAGAGCTGTCAGCATAAAACCCATGAAAAATAACAAAATAATTAAAAGTTAATACTCCAGTTGGGTTTACATGCAAAAGCCAGTCTTAGAGACAATGTGCCTAATTTTTTATTTACCCCGGGAAAGCCCAAGCGAAACTACTGCTCAGTTTGATCATTAATGCCCCGATGTTTCCTACAACCAACTGTGGCAAAATTGCATATAAATAATCACTACATTTTCTAAAATGGCCAAAGCAATCCGCAGAAAAACATTGCATTTTTATTTTTTGGATACTCCTTATAGATATTCTCCACAAACATGCTAAACACTATATATCCGCCATTAGCCGCAGCAGAGCAGCTAGCAGCTAAGGGCAAATCCCAGAAGAAATCAGCTTTACAACAGATTCACAATCCTGGTGAACTGAGTGAACAGATGAAGTTTTGAGGTGTAGGTTCTAATTTAAAAACACCTTAAAAACTACTTCCTGTGATAGATTAAGGGTATAAAATTGATAAACTTGTACATTCACCTCCTTAACCTTCCTTTCTCTTGCTGGCGGCTTAGAGCCTTCCCTTGCTGCACACAACCCTGTCCCTTTAACAATCCTCGGTAAAAGTGAAAAGTCCTCCCTCAGACCAAGGACATTTTTTTCCCGTGAAAAAAAAAACAAAACAAAAAAACCCAGAGAATCTGAAAAATCCCGCGAACATTTGTATCAAAATGCACTTTGGGCTTTTAACACGCAACGGAAAAGCAGCGACGACAATACTTGTCGAAGAATCTCATCTTTTATGGAGGAATGGCATGAAGAAAGCAACTGTTAAAGAAAGTCTGTTCCCATTTGCAGATTGCCATATGCCATGTAAGGGAAAGCACAAAAGGTGCAAAACGGTCTTCTGGTTAGATCAGACCAAACTTTACTGTAGGGCCTATATGCAAAACCTTCTGTCTGCACATCACCCAGGGCAGATCATCGCCTCTGTGGTGGTGGTGGTGGCAGTTTCATAGTGTGGGGAAGTTTTTTTTTTCCATAGAAGGAAAAAAATACTCAAGACTGAGACTGAGGTTCATCTTCCAGAATGAGCCAGAGTTACAACTGATAGATTCAACTGTTCAAATTGGAAACTTGCAGTAAGACTTGAAAGACAATGTTCAGAAATGCCCTCAATCCAGTCCTGACAAAATCAAGAAAAATCGACAAAAAAAAAAATGTCAGCCTGTAGATGTGAAAAGCTGGTAGAATCATACCCCATCAAAAAAGACTTGCAGCTGTATTTCCAGACACAGTATTAAAGCATGGGAGTGAACACAAGACACATTCTTCCAATTTGTCTATATGCATTTAAAAAAACTAACATTGACCCTGTATTTTCCACTTCAAAATTGTTCACTATTTTGTGTTGTTCTCACAAAAAACAAAACAAATAAAAAAAACAGTTAACATATAGTTGCGTTCTTAACGATAACTGTTTTTGCCAGTTTGCTGCACGCTCAGGTAAAACGTTTGACGTGTCTATATGTTGTAGCTGCTGCTGCGCTTCCCTGAAAGAAGTGTTGCCAGGATACTAAACATGGCCCAACTTTGCCTACTCTTAGCTAAATGAGGCCCACTGGGGACAATAGGTTTATAAGTAGCGCAGGAAATGGAAATGGACCATAGCCTACTAGTGCCTTGTATACATCAAAAATGCATCATACAACAGACAATACGACGCAGAATGCTCCCTGAAGTCTCAAATGTGCTCTGGATATATACCTTATAACAAGAAGGGGGAAACAAAATCAAAATGGAATTGTTCCTCATTCCTTCTCTCAAATAACTAGTCCAAAAGTCGGTGGACATTGCTGCGCGCTCCTCATTATTTTTGTGATTATGGTTTCATTAGTTCACTAAAGCTGCATTACATGCTAAGCTGAGTGGTTAGATCCCACTCGCTGCACAGCCTGGTATAACTAATGAGCCTGACAGGGCTGTGTGAGGCTGCTCAAACAGATGAGAGCCAGAGAGCTGGGTTGAGTTAAAAAAAAAGTCAAACTTGGAGGAGGAGAATACAGGGGAAAAAGGAAGGAAAGAAGTAGAAGAAAGTGGGATACAAAAGCAAAGAAGTTTGAAATATATTCACGAAAATACACACAGCGCCTGCCTCACTGCAACTCTTCGTTCATATATGACTCGAGATCCGTCATGTGAGGGATTTTATAGGAAGTGCTCGGTGTTCGTGGGGTTCAGGCCCTACTGTCGTTAACTTCCGCGCTTCTCAAAAGACGCTGTCGCACACCGAGCCCACAGGCATGAATCAAAACATCTGAAATCTGCGTCTTTAATTCCACTTGCGCGGCAGAGTTCAGCGGGGATTCCTGCGGGAGCGTAGCCGGGCGCGGAACAGCGAGGGGGGGAAGCTGTCGGCTGAAAAAAAAAACCCTCCCGACCCCCTCAAGTCCTCCCCGGCGCGGCCTTAACACGAGCCGGCTTTTATGCGCTCGCCGTCTCCGAGGTGTTGTTTGAAGACACTGACAAAGCACATTCGCTTAAATTGTCACACCTTGCACTTTTGTTTCCTAATTGTGCCATCATTTCACATGAATGATGTGGCTCATTAACACGAATGCCTTACAACATCCTGCACACTGAGAAACTCTAAATGAGCTCAAATTAATGATGGTCTGTCATCTTCTTCACCCCTTTAATTCAGTGTGGCTACTCGCGTGTAATCTAGTGTGTACGAGTCAATGTTTTCAACACAGGGGTTCCGCCTGGCGTATTAAACTTAGAGTTATGTTAAAGGTATCTGCACCCTTACAGATTCATGTTTTTTTTGTTGCTTTTTTTTACTCACATTTTCGGGTTATTTGGTTTTATCACACTCAATCATCAAACACTTCTAGTAACCATGTGTATGAAAGTAATGGCCTGCTAAACCTTACAAATGCTTGTGCCATAATCTTGGCAGCGCAGATTCCCATCAACCGTTTACGATAACACATTGTTGTCAAATACTGAATTTAAGCACAAGCATCGAGGAGGACTCCCCGTAACCTTCATCTTGTTGTTGTTTTTCTCTCTCTAAGGTATTTGCCTCAGCTTATTGTGTTGCTGCATCATCTAAGTGTACTTGAGTTTAAGGTCATAAACTGATGGCCAGAAATTCACCTTCAGGGTTTCAGATAGAGAAAGAATTCAGGGTTCTGCCAATTACAGCATATTGTGCAGGTCCTGAAACAGTGAAGGTTGTTGTCATTGTTGGTAGGATTATTGTTTGTTGAGATACTGTGCTGGTTTCACATCAGATATATAGAGATGAGCATCTTCAAAGAATTCCTACATCTGTCTCATCGGTCCACGCTATATTTTCTCACAAGTCTTGCTGGTTGTCAAGATATCTCTTGAATGTGCGTTGGGTCTTGTTGGTATTTTTGGTCCACGGTGGGTTCTGAAATTTTCCCCTAACTCT